>NW_022754288.1:412640-443937 GCF_011630105.1 Anneissia japonica | reverse complement strand
GGGACCCACTATGACACTCAAAGTAGGGAGCCTCTTGGCAATTCTAAATACCTAGACCCTTCACCCCTAAGCCAGAGGCCCGGCTTTTTCCCACACATGATCGAGCCGAAAGTTGTTCATCTAGGCCCCTAGGCCTAAACTAGGCAATATGCCGGGGGCCTTGGTCTATAGGGGCCTAGGCCTAGGTTGACTGAACTTTAATGTTTTTTAAAGCATTAAGAGTTAATATAAGTCTAAAATTTTAGAGAAAGACATGATATACATACCTGTATACGTACTACTTTGAATCAAAAAACCCTGTAAATGCGTGTGTTTACAGTCATAATTCGGATGAATTCCAAAATGGCGTATTTAGAAATTGGTTTAAAAATCTACGCTGGTTCCCGGCGTTTGAAGCTGTTCCAGTATATTAATTAAACTGTTGTAATCTGGTTGTCTATACAATATACAGGACGGCATAAGCCAGATTAGGATTATATAACCCTCGCATATTGCATTTTACAAGGACAGTCACCAGTCCTACATATATGAATATGATGACAGTAGAATAATCGGGTGGGCGTTATATACCAGTTTCGAATTTTTATAACGGTCATTTTACCAAAAAACGATAAGTATCTTTTTTCCCCATAATTTTAGTGTATTTTCTAAATCAATAATTTTTTCATCCCAGTTCTTTCTTTCACACGCTTTCTGATTATATCCAACGTATATCCCCAGAAACCTGACTGGTTCTTTTGTCCAAACGATATTCAATGAATTGGACATGTTATTTTTTAAAGCACCTATCCACATACCCTTTGTTTTATTTTTGTTTAACTTTAACCCTGACATTTTACAAAATATTTCAATCTCACTGGAAAAATACTTCAAGCTATGTTCATCTTGTGTAAAGATGACAGTATCATCTGCCAGTTGGGCTATTTTTACAATATTTTCGTTATTTTCAATCTTAGGAAAAACAATGCCTTTGCACATAGGATTGGCTCTTATATTTACGGCCATGATTTCTGCAACTAATATGAATAATAAGGCCGATAGCGGACATCCCTGTCTTATACCACATTCCATTTTGAAATGCTCCGATACCCATCCGTTATTTGTCACTACACATTCTGTATCTGTATATATTGTTTTTATCCATTTAAGGAATGACATACCGAACCCAAACTTGTTTAGAATTTTAAAGACTAAATTTCTGTCAATTGAATCAAATGCTTTTGCAAAATCTAGAAATATTATTGCTCCTGGTTTGTTATTATCATTTGTGTGAGAAAGTATATCATTTACTAAGCGTATGTTTTCTCCACCAAACCTCCCGGTGATATAACCTTTTTGATCATAATTAATGATAGATCCAGACACGGTTCGCAGTCTGTTAGAGAGAACATGAGCCATAATTTTGTAATCCACGTTTAATAAAGTAATAGGTCTCCAATTATTCAGTTGCTCCCTCTGTCCACTTTTAAATAATAAATTGATGATTCCTCGTCTTTGCGAATTACTTAGCCTATTGTTCATATAACAATAATTTAGTGCATCACATAGAATGGTTTTGATATAATCCCAAAAATAAAGATAAAATTCTACACTCAAGCCATCACATCCAGGGCTTATATTGAGTTTCATTTTATAGACAGCCTCTGTACATTCTTCAACTGTAATTAAACCTTCGCATTTATTCGATTCATTTTCTGAAAGTTTTTTAATATTCGTTTTATTTAGATATTCATTAACCATACAAATTTCGATAAAAATTAACTTGTTCCTTAACTTGTTCTTGTTCCTAAGATTTCATTAGTCGAGTAATATGTTTTCTTTTTGCATTACTTTTTTCTAATCCTAAAAAGAATTTGTTGTTCTTTTCTCCTTTTTCAAACCATTCTATTCTTGAACGAATTTGTGCACCTCGGGCCTCAAATGCATAAATGTCGTTTAAACTTTTTGTTTTCCTTTCTAGTTCAGTGTCTATTTCTTTATCATAGACAATGTTTAACTTGACTGTAAGGTCATTGGCTTCTTTAAGTAATTTCTCTTTTTCTTCCTTTTTTATTTTCTTTTTTAACACAATATTGATATGAAAATTCTTTTATTTTAACTTTCATGTATTCCCACTGGAGATCCGGATTTAAATTATAATCATTTTTTTTCAAATTTTCGATAATTTTTATTATATTTGATGTGTATAGGTTGTCATCTAAAATACTATTATTTATTTTCCAGATTCCCGGACCTCTTTTACATTGTTCGTTAAACATTTTAAGTGATATAGCCTTATGGTCTGTAAATATACAAGGTCTGATATCAGTATGGACTATTTCGCCTCCTGTATGTAAAGTGTTTGAGACAACCCAATAGTCAAGTCCTCTGTATATATTCTTCCTCCTCCAAGTAAATTGGGTTTCGTTTTTGTAGCAATGCCTCCATATATCTATTAATTTATGTTTATGTATACTTTTTTCAACACCAATGGTGAATTATCATAATTTGGTATGCTGTTTATTTGATCTACATTGCGGTCTAACACACAGTTCATGTCACCTCCCATTACTATGTATTCTTCCTTTTCATTACAAAGACGATCGATTTTCTTATCAATTTTTTTTAAAATAATGATCTTTCTTTATAGTTGTTTGGTGCATAAACATTAACTAGGTTAATTTTTTCCCCATTATACTGTAAACGTAAGATTAAAATTCTACCCTCTTCATCCACAAACTTACAATCAACATTTGTATCACTACATGACTTAATCGGTATCGAGACTCCTCTACTGTTAGTTGTCCCGAAGCTGTGGTATGCCTCTCTTTTCCAAAACTTATTAAGACAAATAACTGACTTTTTGTCAAAATGCGTTTCTTGTAACAGAACAATGTCTGCGTTCTGTTCCTCTAACCATTTAAACATTTTCATTGTTTTTATTATTATCTCTCAAACTTCTATCATTTAATGAAATTAAATGTAGAGTAGTATTTTTTTTTTTGTTTTCTTTTCATTTAAAATTTTTAGGTATTTTTAATTTTTATTTTATATACAAAATACGCTAGAAAATTGTATCGCTGTTAGCAAAGGAACAGACGAACAGGACTAATTTACAGAATCTGATTTCTTTTCCTTCTTCTCCGCATTTTTTCTCCACTTCCTTAAGTTTTTTCCTTTTGGAAGCAGCAAATGTGTGTCGGGCAGTTGTGGCAGTATCAGCGTTAATATTTGTAGATGCTTCTGGCTTATCTGCGGTGACGAAGTTCAGCATTCCTTTTATGGCTTTTTCTATTTTCTCGTGCTTGTCTTTTTCTTTTTTTGCTGCTTGTTTTTTTTTTTTCGCGTTGTTTTAACTTTTTTTTTCTTTTGAACTAATGCTAAATTCCTGGAACCGGCAGAGGAGTACTCCTCTTGGCTAATAGATTTTACTCTATCGATTGAGTCTTTCATTATCTGTTGTACTCTTTCATCCAGTTCGAAAGAGTCCGGATCGGTTCCTGGATTGGCAGGTTTGTTAAGTAATTCTTCAAGGATGCCAATGACGTTTTGTGTGTCATCGCTTGCTACTTCTTTAATTTGCTCTTCTTCTGAATCACTGGAAGTGCTGCTAGCATTCTTTTCCTCCCCAATTTCAATTACTACAGATTCGTTTTGATTATCACATGTTTCATTTCGTTCAGAAATATTTTCTAACTCCACCGTTTGCTCAGGTGTGTTTTCGTTGCATTTTTTTGCAACATGACCGGTTTTATTATACATGTGACATATTGTGCGTTTCAGCTTCATTGGGCATTCATTCACTCTGTGGCCTGTTAATCCACATTCCAAACATGTTATTTCTACTTTCTGGTCTTTGTGAAAGAGTCTGGCATTAAAGTTATTTATTCTGAGGAATATTGGGAGACTTCCTTTAAATGGCTGGACAAGCACAGCTCGGTCTCCATTCAGAAATCTGGAAAGTTTTCCATTGATTCTGAACTTAATGAACTGTATCTCACTTTGCACCTTACATCTCTTTTTTTAAGGCGTCTGTGATTTCATCATTTTGTACCGACAAAGGCACGTCTTTTACTAGAATTCTTGTTTCATATTCATTCCTGATAAGGTATGGGTTAATGTCATACACACTAATGAATTTTCCGTTTATGTTCAATCCTGATGTTATTACTTTGACTCGTTCTTTGTGGTCGTCAATATTCTCCAAAGGTTTTTGACTTTCTGGGCTTCTATTAGATGGTCACAGTTGATGACATCGTTACATGCAAAGTAAAACAACTCTTCTTTTAGGAAATCTTCATTTTTCCCTCTAATTTCATCGTCTTTTACAAAGACGGGTTTAACGTTCTGGCTTCGATCTTTGATTGTAGCCATAGCAACTAACGGTTTACTAGAACAAAGGCTTGACAAACCCTGTTCACTAGAGCGTGTACTATACCAACAGCTAGCTTGGCCCGTTGTTAGGGTAAAGAAAAGGTCTTACCGATCACTTTTACTGGTCAGTTTTGGCGGGTTGATAAAGCATTGAATTTTGATGGTTGGCTTAGTTTAAAAAAAGCATTTGGTTGTTCCCAAATCTGTAATTTTTCAGTTGATTTTGGTCACACTGTCTTGACAATTAAGTATTCCTGAGTTGATTTCAGATTTTTATTCGCAGAGGTCTAAGAAAATACTGAGTATTACATTTCTGAAATTGTTTTCGTTAATACTGTTGTAAATTCTTTATTGGAGTTACAGGCATAAAAAAAAACCACAATGTCGTCTGCATAAAGTACAGTTTCACATGTGCCCTCAAACACTATCCTGCAAGCTATTTATGTATAATAAACAGTAAGGTGCCAATAATTACGCCTTGGGGTACCCCATAGTCGATATTTAAAGATTGAAATTGTATTGTCATTAAATTAACAAATTCTTTACGATTTGATAAGTAATTACTAGACAATGCAAGCTCGGTGTTCATAATTCCAATAAAGTGTAGGCCTAATTTATGTAATAAAATATCGTGGTCTACAGTATCAAACTTTTGTAGGTGAAGAAAGATTGCACCAGTTACTATGTCACTATCATTATTTTTGTAATTATAATTGCAGATATCTATCAATGCAGTAGACGTTGAATGGAACGACCTGAAACCAGATTGAGTTTTAATAATATCAAAATCATTAATATGATTCGTATCTTGATTATGTATGCATCTTTCAAAACTTACATAACAATTGGCGTCACATATATAGGAGGATAGTTGTTAAGCTCATGTTTACAACCTTCTATGTAAAGTGATGCAATTTTAGCAAATTTCCATTTACTTGGGATAATTTTTTATTTATTTATTGCACATCCAACAGTGTATACACCAATTACAGGATGAAAATATAAAATATAAAAACTTACACAATATTTATTTTAAAGACTCAAATGTGATAGACTTAAACTGAGAGAAACTACAATGAAAAATATCAAATTCAGGATTATTACAAACACAATTATTATAAAACGAAGACAGTCTACCAAAAAATAATACAGTCTACCAAAAATAATACCAATTATCAATGACCAGTTAAACAAAAAAGCAAAATACTAAGGATTTGTGGAGATGCAAAAAGTAACCTAGCGGAAATCCCATCAACTCATGTAGATTTTTTACATATTTTTCAAAATAAAACTTTAATATCATGTTTGCTTATAGGCCTATCTTTAAATTTAAAACGTTCTTGAAAATCCAACACAGATTCATTGAAAAATTTGCCTTGATTTTCATTAAAATGTGACGAAAGTTCACATGAAATTAAAGAAAAAATATTTATTAAAGTGGTTAGCAATATCTGTTGGATTTTTTATTTCATTCAGTTTCCTGCTTTTTAATGGGTAGGTATTCGTTTATAGTTTTTCATAATGTTTTGTTTACATTTTTGCTCTTCTATTGTTTATGTAGTTACGCTTTAATGACTTTGACAAATTATTCAGTTTATTCCTTGTTTATTTGTAAGAGTCCCAATCACCCATACTTTTCGTTTTTCTGCTTTCTGTTTTTAATAATTACAATCACGAGGAAGGGATGGAGGGTCTATACCAAAGAAAATTTATGATTATGTCAACTCTAGAAGACTACTGATAATAACAATTTATTTTTATTTATTTATTTATTGCACATCCAACAGTGTATACACCAATTACAGGATGAAAATATAAAATATAAAAACTTACACAATATTTATTTTAAAGACTCAAATGTGATAGACTTAAACTGAGAGAAACTACAATGAAAAATATCAAATTCAGGATTATTACAAACACAATTATTATAAAACGAAGACAGTCTACCAAAAAATAATACAGTCTACCAAAAATAATACCAATTATCAATGACCAGTTAAACAAAAAAGCAAAATACTAAGGATTTGTGGAGATGCAAAAAGTAACCTAGCGGAAATCCCATCAACTCATGTAGATTTTTTACATATTTTTCAAAATAAAACTTTAATATCATGTTTGCTTATAGGCCTATCTTTAAATTTAAAACGTTCTTGAAAATCCAACACAGATTCATTGAAAAATTTGCCTTGATTTTCATTAAAATGTGACGAAAGTTCACATGAAATTAAAGAAAAAATATTTATTAAAGTGGTTAGCAATATCTGTTGGATTTTTTATTTCATTCAGTTTCCTGCTTTTTAATGGGTAGGTATTCGTTTATAGTTTTTCATAATGTTTTGTTTACATTTTGCTCTTCTATTGTTTATGTAGTCACGCTTTAATGACTTTGACAAATTATTCAGTTTATTCCTTGTTTATTTGTAAGAGTACCACTCACCCATACTTTTCGTTTTTCTGCTTTCTGTTTTTAATAATTACGATCACGAGGAAGGGATGGAGGGTCTATACCAAAGAAAATTTACGATTATGTCACCTCTAGAAGACCGGAAATGTCACTCTCAGATTTGAATGTACTGTAATTTTCCTTGTTTTTCTCTTTCCAATAATTTTACAATTTTTCAAAATTTAGGAGAAAGGGTGGGGGCGGGCAGACTGGACCCCCTTGAATTCGCCACTGGATAATACAAAAATATTAAGGTATAAAATAGACATAATAATAATAATAATAATAATAATAATAATAATAATAATAATAATAATAATAATAATGAAATGGATTTAGGTGATAGCCGACTTATTGTCTAGAAGAATGTACTGAGGATTATCCATGTTCAGTTCATGACTAGTGCCGAACGTTTAAGTACATTAGAGATTTATTAATTGCTAATGTGGATTTTCTTTACCTGTAGTGCATGAGTGTAACAACCAATTATCAAGGCAACCACCATTACATCCAGTTTCAAAATGACATGAGGCAGAATCACAATTGCAGGTAGAAGCACAGTAGTAGCCATAGCTTCCAGATTGGCAGGCTATACAAAAAATAATTATGAAACATTCTGTACATACTAAGAAGTAGGACCATTAATTGAAATAACTTGTCTCTGGCAAAACAGAATTTACTTGAATCAGAGGGACGGATAGTCTATTTTCATTGTGTGTTCAATTAGCAAAAATGGAAATACTCTAATTAGGTTATCCAGATAAATATTGACGAAAAAATAGACAACCTTGTAAAGCAAAAATTAGTAGGGGTTGTATGACCGATTTAAATAAACTCGAACCCAGTACCCACAACAGGGCTTATGACTTATAATGTAAGTTTCATCAAAACTAAGTAGTTTTTGTAGGGGTAAAGTTAAAGATAGTCCCGTATTGAACGTATAGGGGAATGAGCACATCATACTAAAGCCTGGTTTCCTGTCGACGTAAGAAGGCAGATTTACTTACTTTAATATAACAAATCTTATCACAAACCAAGGGGGGCATTTATACAGCGGGATTGAGGACCGTTTTATATCTCCTTTGTCACTTATGGTTAATCAAACTTTCCCGCGTACCGATGTTTTTTGTCCTAATGTTTTTTTTTTATTTATTTTTTTTTGTTTTTTTGTTTTTTTCAAAGTAGATTGTGTGACAAGCACCTCGAGGCCGCCATGGCACTTTAATGCAGTTTCTTAGAATTAAAATTTGGTGGTATGAAACACGAATGTTCAGGGAATGTTCGAAACATCATTATTATGTGAAACAAAAATACAAACATCAAATAGGCCTATTTGTATTTTAATAATGTAGGCCTAACTTCTTTGCAATAATCCATTTTATTAATGCTAGACGTTTTGCTAACAATTTTAGTGCAGCTCATATAAAGAGTCAGAGGCCTATTTTCGCGCGAAAAACCTGGGTACCAATGACGGGATTAGTGGGAATAAAGGCAGCCAATCGTAAGAACTACGAATTACGTCATGTTTATGTCGTCGTATCGCAAGAAAAATTCAACTCAACGTAAAGCCTGGTTTCCTGTCGACGTAAGAAGGCAGGTTTACTTACGACTACGTCGTAACAAAATGCGATTTCACAGAAAACCGATTGCGACTGGTGCGTTGTGAAACGATTTGATAGGAAACCGCGATTCAGTGACTTACACTTGAGTGATCATGCTTGCGTTGCCTTGTGTTACGTCTCTTCCAGTCCAGTGGTTGTATGAATTTTTAAAAAATAGTTAGGTCTATTAGGTTTAATCGGGAGAAATAATATATTCTAAATTGTGCAAGTAATAATTAGGAAAAAAGTGTTATTCCATGCTTCAATAAACGTATAATAACATAATACACCCATAGGTCTACACCTTTTTTTATAAGAACCAGAGCAATTTTTCCGAGGCTAAGTGTTCTTATTTTTCGGCCAATTTAAATCAAGCTCAAAATGTTTATTAATGCCTATCTAAGCTGGTCGAACGTTTCGTTTGGGTCTGTACCGTAGCTGCACTGATGAGGCCTGGAAGGCCGAAACGGATCAGTCTGCAGATATTGGGATTCTTTCCAGTGGATGCTTAGTTTATTTTGTCATTCTGATCGTATATAGTAGGCATTAAACATTTTGGGCTTGATTTAAATTGGCCGAAAAATAAGAACACTTAACCTCGGCAAAATTGCTGTGGTTCTTCTAAAAAGGTGTAGACCTATGAGTGTATTATGTTATTATATGTTTATTGAAGCATGGAATAACACTTGTTTCCTAATTATTACTTGCACAATTTAAAATATATTTTTTCTCCCGATTAAACCTATGGCCCAACTATTTAAAAAAAAATGCATACAACCACTGGACTGGAAATAGGAATGGTTGACAACAGATTTATTTCTAAACAATTCGCTTGGTATTATACGATTGTAATTGAAACAAATCCTTGTTTATTTTCGAATTCAAATTCAATATAGTAATGATAATAATAATAACAAACACAATTGTATAGGCTACTGCGTGGATGTGTGGCGTATTGGTAGACTACTCAAAGAAGCAAGAAACACAGAATGTTCATAGGGCCTATATTTTTTCTACTGTAGAACAATCTGACAAGTTTCAGCCACGTCAAAATATGGTACGTCATAAAGGCTACGTCATAATTCCCGTATCTGGTTGGCTGCTTCTTACGATTTCTGGTCCATAATGCTATGTCTCTTACGAAAGTTGACTTGGAGTCAACTTTCCTAAGAGACGTAACACAAAGCAACGCAAGCATGATCACTCAAGCATAAGTCACTGAATTGCGGTTTCCTGTCAAATCGTGGAAAATCGACGTATCGCATGAAAATTCAATACGACGGTTTCCTGTCCAACATTGCTTTGCGACGATTTAACCTTACGTTACGTCGATTTCACAACGCACCAGTCGCAATCGGTTTCCTGTCAAATCGCATTTTGTTACGATAAAGCGATGTAGTCGTAAGTAAATCTGCCTTCTTACGTCGACAGGAAACCAGGATAAAAATTCAACTCAACGTAACAGTCGCAAGCGCTCGTTTTTGGACTCTGGATGGAGTTCAACGTCGTAAGTTCAACTTTCGATCGTAAGAGGCTGAAAATTGCTGGTTTGTCTGCGGCCCAACACGATCAACGCAAACGTCGTTGACGTCGGCATTATTTCAACTTGAGTCGTAAGAAACGTATGAAACGTAAGAAATCTGACTTTTACGTCGACAGGAAACCAGGCAGCCTCGGTATTGTGTGGTAGGTTGACCAGTTTCTTGTACGCCGCCTCTGTTCCTCCCCAGTAGTGAACCACCGGGTACCTACGCCTGGGTCGAGACACAGTAGGTAAATAGTCTTGTGCAAGGACAAAAGCGAAATGCACAGCGAAGGTTTAACCCTGACCTCAAGGTTGAAAGGAAGAAACGCAACCGCTGCGCCAACTGCTACCACTCCTGCCTATATTGTAAAGGGGAGTGTTAAATTTTCTTTGAAATGTACAAATTTTGGCATTTCGGAGAATAAAATAATGTTAATTTATTTTTATACTTATATTGTAGCGGAACACATTTTTTGCCTCTGCAAATTCACCTAAGAATTGCTAATGAATAGTGCACTGGTTCCACCAATTTCCTCACAAATTCCCAACTTATAAAATTCCAAATACTCCTCCTGTTATTTCTACTATAATGATATAGTAGTATGGATCCAAACAATATCAAGAGTCAACGGAGAGTGAGGTGCGAGACGAGATAGGCCTACATAAAGGAGCATGACGCATGTGGATCAGTGACGGATTCAGGAATAAAGAGGCCCCAGGGAGTGACTTTCACAGACAAAGGGTCTATACCACCTCAGCCACACCATGGTTAAGACTGAGGTTTGAAAATGTATGATTATGGCATATTTTGAAATGTCACTCTTATATGCTCAAAATTTTATTATATTTTTTTTTTATTCTTTAAAATTTTGAAACATTTAAGGAGGGTGCGGCTGGCCCCCTATTTAGCCCGCCACTGGGAAAGGGGAAAGATGGGGTAGCCAAAATGCAGTTGGCTGTAACGAGACGATACGTTTGGTAAAACGAGGCTCCGCTCATGTTGTATTGAATGTGAGTGCGTGGCACTGGAATTTGGTGTCGTTTGGGGAGGTGAAAATTTATAAAGATTGTGGGGGCACAACCATCCTCAATTTTCTGTAGACTTTTGGACACGGACGCAGGTTGGGGAGAGGTATCCATGCTTATTGTATAGACCACTTATTGTCATAAAAGTAGGCGTACATTTTGTGACAGAACATGTAGTCTGATAACCTTGCACATGGAATACACTTGCAAAAACCTGTTAACGCTTATCAAGTCCGAAATTAGGCTAAAAACAAGTCACTTCCAAATACACGTATTGTATGCTAAATTCTTCATCTTATCTGAGCAAATCCGAATGTAAGCAGAGAATGCAGGACGGGTATGGCTTTTACGTCAAGTCATCAAAGTAACGTCACAACAATTTTATTAATTTTTATTTTGGCCTAATAATAATAATAATAATAATAATAATAATAATAATAATAATAATAATATGATAATAATAATAATAATAATAATAATAATAATAATAATAATAATAATAATAATAATAATAATAATAATAATAATTGCAATGTTTAAATTTAATAGGAAAGCTTCAGTATAAAATAATTCCCCAACACTACGTATTGCAGTTCCTAGTCACATCTCAAATGAGAGATAGCCTACATGTATTTTTTTGTGTATATCGAAAAAATGTCTATACATAACTGATATGACCACAGCGTTTCAAATTTGTTTTCGGTTGCTTTGCACATACTCTTCAGAGGGCGTTCAATGAACATTGCGTAAATATTTGGTTTCATAGCTTTATGTGTTTGAAAATTATTTTTTATATATGTTTATATATACCACTTTTTCATGTACTTACCTTCACAAAATAAATTGTCATATGTATGGTATCCTATTGCACACAGTCCATTACTACATACACCAGTATTCTTATCACATTGAACATTATCACGGCAATGGCAAATTGATGTACACGATGTGCTGAAATAGCCAACGGGACAAGTGCTTGGAACTGCAAAAAGGAAAAATAGGAAATCCATAACACAAACAGTTGAGTTGAAAAGAAAAAAAACATCACATGGATAAACTGTTATTAATTTAAAACTATTAGAATACAAGCCACAAGGTTTATGAGACAATTATATCGTATACAAAACAGACTGCGTTAAAAAAAAAAACACGTGTTTAAAGGAAAGGCATACAGGATGCAAAACATCCTTGCAGCAAAGAAGACTAATTTCTGCTGTGTTCTGTTTTTTATATAATATGGTAACTCTTATTTTATATATTATATATTTTTATATAGGCCTGTTTAATATGGCAGCACAAATATTTTTTTATGATATTATATATGGTATCATACTTTATTTTTAAATGCTCTTTTGTACTGAAAATTGTTAATAAGGCTCGCAAGTAATTTAGCTTTAAATGTTTTGACAATAAAGTGGGATGAATAGAGACAACTTCATTATTCTGAAATGGGTTTTCAATGTAGTGTATTTAAAATGATATGCACAATTGCCTTAATAAAATACATGCATTAGCAATTTAATTAACAGTACTTGAGCCGCGGCTCCCCCCTTTGTACACAGTGTTAAAATTTAAAAGCTTGTTCTTGAGACAATTCTTTCCTGGGATCAATCAAAATGAATACATCTAAAGCATGTAAATATACATCAGTTACACGTTATACATAGGCCTAATAGAACAGACATAGGCCTAAGCGTGATTTAAAAAAATCTTAAATCCATAAATCTCAGGCCAGGTCTTTAAGATATAGAAATGCGATACTGTATGGTTCAGTTTCGTTTTTATCCTTTTGCAAGTTTCTTTAAAGTTTTTTTTTAATAATACTACTACTAATAGTAATAATAATAATAACAATGATGATGATGATGACGATAGTAATAACTGATAATAATATTGATAGCAATAAAAAGTAAAGAAAATGTGCTAAGTGCGAAAAAAAATTGTGATTTGTTGATCATAATTATTATAGTATAGTTAAAGCTTAGTAATCTATGTTAGGCCTAAGTTGTCCTAGATAATAAGTAGATCCCTGATAAAAGATCATGAGAAATTTGTTGGCGTTTCATTTTGACTATATAATGGTGATGTGATGAGGAATTTTACTACATAAAAGTGTCATTTCTGGCCATCTATAGGTGTTATTTCCTCAAATTTTCTCACCTCAGCCCCAACCATGGTGGCAGGGGTGGCGCCAGCGGGAGCCAGGAGGCCAGGACCCCCCGTCGGGGAGAGTTGTCCACCCCCCGTCGTGGAGAAAAACCACAATTCGTCGGGGAGAAAAAAAATTATATGTGTATTTTCTGCATATTTAGTAGACTCTAACATCGATTAAATAAGGCTTTGAAGTCCCTAAATTGTCAAAATTTTCTGAGGCTTGCCCCGGGACCACTTTGAAACCTTTTAATCGAAGCTCAACCACGCCCACTTTGCTTTCGTCGGGGAAATCTGACCCTTCGTCGGGTGCATCGCCCCTCTCGGTGACCTTGGCTCCCCACCCCGGTCGGGCAGCTCCTGGCGCCACCCCTGCATGGTGGGGTTGAGGTGGTTGTGAAATCACGTTTTTGAAGTAGGCCTATGTAAAGTACATACTCAAAGACAATGTTTTTAAACTTTGTTTTCTTTGGTATATTATACACACATTAATAAGATCTCTATGGTTGTCAAAAATCCCTGACAAAAGATCATGAGATTTTTTTTTTTTTTTTTTTCTTTGGTGCTTCAATTTGACTAATGGTGATGTGATGATTTTTACTAAAAGTGTCATTTCTGGTCATCTAGAGGTACTATTTCCTCAAATGTTCTCACCTAAGCTCCAACCATGGTGGTTCTGAGGTGGGTGTCGACTCACAAAATGTCCTCCCCCTCCACCTTTTAAAACAGATCTGTGCCCTTCCCTGGGTATGACATTATACTCCATCGAGTCGGCTCCATATATATGTCTTAGTGACTGCTGAGGCAAGGGTCCATACATTTGCTTTTAGGATGTGATCTGGTTTTTCATGTCCATTTTTCGTGATTATGACTAATCTGGATAAAGAATGTTTTGAGCAGAGGTAAATTCAAGGCCCGCACCCCCCCCCCCTAATAATATTTTAAGGGAAAAAAGAAAAATATATTCAAATTTAAGTGTGAGAGTGTCATTTCTGGCCATCTAGAGATGCCCTAATCATAAATTTTCCAAGGTGGGGCTGAGGTGGGTGGTTCCTCGGTCTATGAAAGTCCCTCCCTGGCTCACTTCTCTTTCAAATTCCTGGATCTGCCACTGTTGATTTATTATGTAATTATTGTTGCGATTATTTATAATGCGTCTATTGCAATTTTAACTTTATCCTCTCAAAACGAACGTAAGAACGTTCAAAGTCCTACGTAATTCGCATAACGGCTCTCCCCCCCCCCCCCCTTTCAAAATCCTGGCTACGTCCCTGATACTCACGGCAGTTTTATAATGAAAGACTGAGATCCTATGATAACGCTACATCCGCACTGATTGCAGTACAACTTACATCATAGGCCTAGGGTAGTTCAGTCTTAATTCACGTTACACTAACATAATATACCAAGCTGTTACTTAGACACACATCTTAATGTTTATCTATTTATTATTTATACTAAGAAACCTTTTTTATGAAATTACCCATGTTTCTAAAAGTTCTACCATGTACTTCCCAATTAAAAAGAAAATCTGGCACTAAACAAAGACAAATTGCATGAAAATTATTCAAAGAGATATACTGTAAGTTGAATTTTTAAACCGATTTTACCGTAAAAGGACTTAAATTATTATAAACAAAAAAGCTAACAAAAAAAAAAAACAAAAAACAACAACAACAACAACAAAAACCCAGAAAATTACAAGCTATCACAATGATATTATACTTTTACTATTAAAAATATTATTTTAAAACGCTACCTTGACAGTTACTTCCAGACCATCCAGATGCGCAACCACCGGTACCGGTACACACTCCAGTATACTGGTTACAGAATCCTGATGTACAGTGGCATTCCTCACTACAACCCGCACCAAATTTGCCAGAATCACATTCTAATATTTGAAGGAGGTATTAAAGGACTACCGTCAGTTGAATGAAGTAATTTAATGGAAGAACACCTTGTGCATTCTTAACTATATAATTTATATTAAAAAAATCTTTGTTATGAATAATCCTAGGTCTACATATAGGTTAATGCAGGAGAATAACCCATAACTCGCAACGTCAGTGTGCTAAATCACAACCGTACTGATGTGCTTATAGGAGCTTCAAGTTCACATCATTCCTCAAAAACAATGTATTAACCATAGCTTAGGGGAACTCCCTACTTCGAAGTAGGTGTTTACATTGGATCTCCGTTTAAGTCCTTATCCGAGAAGACTATGTTCAACCAAACCTTGAGCAAAGAGTGGCTTGAACAAGCGCCTTTGCTAGAGCTGTACTTAGCGGCCAAACATAATCTGTACAATTACTGAACTTAGTCATATAGCTGCACTTTTGCCACGGTTCCCCCAGGAACCTAATCCGAATTTTCTTCTTGCGTTTTAACAAAGGATTGATTAAATTTAAATTTACACATTCATATTTACAATATCTGTATATAACCACATTCATGGTAGTCATGGCAAAAACGTCCTTGTCGAGGTCGTGGATAACGCTAATTCTACCGCAACCACACCCAAGATCAAGTCAACATCTACTTGGATCATTTTCATCATGCCATGTGATGGACATGGCAGAGTACAATGATTGTGCTAGAATCAAAGAGTATAGTATTAAATACGGGAAAGAACTAAATAAGAAAAATAACAACGTAAAATACGAAATTATAAATGAAATAAACCAACTTAATATAAATCTGATAAATAATCATTGCGAAGATGATGAAATAAAGTTGCAATTTAAAAAGAATGAACTTGAAAACATTTATCAATTAGAAGCCAAAGGCGCTCAAATAAGATCCAGAGTACAATGGATAGAACAGGGTGATAGAAATAATAAGTTTTTTTCTTGGACTTGAAAAATATAATGAAACAAAAAAGCAAATTAAAAGATTAAAAAAGTCAGATGGGTCATATACTTCTTCAATAACTGAAACACTTAGTGAACAAGTATGTTATTACTCTAATCTTTATTCGAACGATAATATTGACCAGAATGAATGCACTACACACTTAAATAACATAAAAACAGCGTCCTTGGCTGAAGAGGAAAAAGAGTCCTTGGAAGGGTAACTTACTTTACCAGAATGTGAAATTGCTATTATGTCAATGCATCTTAATAAATCTCCAGGCAGTGATGGTATCACTGTCGAATTTTATAGACATTTCTGGAAAGAAATTGGTCCCATCGTCTGCGAATCATTAAACTTTGGTTATACAAAAAATAAATTATCAATAACACAAAGGAGGAGTGTTTTAAATCTGATCTTTAAAAGGGGGAACGAGAAAGTCTTGATAATTGGAGACCGATATCATTACTGAACATTGACTATAAAATAGCTACAAATGTCTTAACAAAACGTTTGCAAAATGTTATAAAATCCATAATAAATACTGATCAAAAGGGATATACAAAAGGTCGATTTGCCGGAGAAAATGTACGATTAGTCCAGGATATCATAGATTATACAGAAAGAGAAAACGCCAATGGTGCCCTGGTTCTTTTAGATTTTCGAAAAGCGTTCGATTCAATCAATCGAGAATTTATGATGTTAAAAAGTATAATTTTGGAAATTCATTTATTAAATGGGTCGATACTTTATATACAAAGACAGAATGTATAATAACAAATAGTGGGTGGATTTCCCAATACTTTGAAATGTCAAAAGGAATAAGACAAGGGTGTCCCCTATTAGCCCTATTATTCATAATTGTAACTGAAGTTATAGCAACTGATTTAAGAAGTGATAAAAGCATAAGTGGTATCAGATTACCAATAACAGAAGTTAAAATTGCACAACTTGCCGACGACACAGTGCTGTTCGTTAATAATGATACTAGCTTAAACAAGAGTTTAAAATTAATAGAATCGTTCTGTAAAGTCACTGGAATGAAAGTAAACAAAAGCAAAACAAAAGGCATGTGGCTTGGTAGATGGATGAATAGACAAGACAAGCCATATGGTCTATGTTGGGTTACAAAAGAGCCTATTAAGTTTATAGGAATCTACCTCGGTCATGACCAAGAATTATGCGAACAAAAAAATTCGACAGACAAAATGTTTAGTATAGAAAAACTTCTAGACACATGGAATAAGAGAAACCTTTCTTTTCTGGGTAAAGTTTTAATAATAAAGACACTTGGTTTGTCAAAAATGATATATAATGCTAGCATTATTAAAACGCATGAAGAAATAATTAAAAAAACTAATAAATTAATTTTTAATTTTCTATGGAGTGGTAAAACAGAGAAAATAAAGAGAACAACATTATTTACAGATTATAAATATGGTGGCTTAAAAATGGTAGACTTCCAATCTCAAATAAAGTCTCCACAAATAAGTTGGATTAAAAGATTGCTTAACATAGACATGGGCAAATTGAAAGAAATACCATTGTTTTATTTGTCCAAAATTGGTCCTGTTGAATGTTACCTAAATATGTCAAATTTAAATGATCCAATAAGTACAATCTTAAATAAATTGCCTTCGTTTTATAAAGAAATGTTAGAGTCCTTAACTGTCTTTAACAACAAACAAAACAACTTCCCAAATCAATTAATGGCATTATAGAACAAAACCTATGGGGAAATGATTTAGTTGTCTCAAAAAACAAACCTTTGTACTTTAAACATTGGATTGACTCTGGCTTTGTGAAAATCAAAGATATCTTAAATAAAAATAATGTTTTGTCTACAAATACGTTAGTAAGAAACCTTTAAGAAAAAACAAAACTGGCTAGCCTAATTTTCCATGCTAAAGAATGTGATCCCATGTAAATGGAAAAGCATAATTAAAAATCAAAATCCGGACACCGCTCCCGCTACCAATATAGATAATAACACCCTTATTATAATAAGCAAATTATAAACCTAAGACATATATAAAAGTATAATTAAAACCAAATGCACATTTCCATCTACAGCGCAAATAAATTGGGAAAGAATATTAAATTAAAAAGTTGCATGGGAAAACATTTGGATAAAAAGGATCATCAAAACAAAAGAAAGGAAGGTCACACACTTTAATTTTCGATTACTACATGGAATTCTACCAACAAATATAATACTTTACAAGTGGAACGTCATAAATACTGATAAATGCGTTTTATGTAATAAAGTTGAAGATGAAAAACATTTGCTCTATGAATGTGTAAATGCCCAAATTGTATGGGATTCAATTAATAGATAATCACACCAGTAAATATAACATTTGATAATGTTATAACTGGAACAAATAAACAGTATATAAATAATTTCATTACTGTAGGCTCATTCTGTTTGTAGAAAGCAAAAATTCTGAAATCTCTGAAAAAGTGGAACATTAGTTCAATCCATACTCTGGTAATGAATGAATTACATTTGAGATACCAGATATGACATAATTTAAAAATTAACATTACACAACGAAGATATTTTATTTATGTGTGAATGTATTTCTTTTCATAAAAATAAAAGGAATACATTCATAAGAATATTAAAGACATAGGCCTAGTAAATCGACATGTGGTAAATGTATGATGAAATGTTTAACAGTTAAAACAAAATATAAGAAAACTGATTCTAGTATCACAATTACTGTTACCTCCTTAATTTCGGCGATGTAATTATTAGTTGAATGAACTTGTGTTTGTGTGTGTGTGTATATAAAAAAGTATGGTGTTTTTTTTTTACTAAATATTTACTATTGATGTTTTCTGTGGTTAAAATTGATTATAAAAAAATAATAATAATTTGATAGTACTGTTGTCATTGAATTATATAAATATTTATAAAAAAAAAGAAGGGAATGAAAAGAACTTGGAAATAAAAGGAAATATTGTATTGTTCCTTTTTAATGAAGATTGTTGAAATAAATGTGGTGGTTACGCCACGAAAGAGAGAGAGAAAAAAAGAGTACAATAATTGTGCTAGAAACTGTGACCAGTTCCAGCTGAAACAAATTATCTAGCAAGTGTGTGGAGACGATAAGAAGAAGACCACAGTCAATCTTTATTTACCTATATAATATATGCACCAAGATATCGAGTAAATTTGGAAAATATAAGCATCATAATTCAATTAAAAAAAATCACAGACAATTTCCATAAAATAAAATATATTTTCGTATCTATTATATGCACATTTATACAGTGTGTTTTTCTCTTTTGGTCAAAAAATATACTTCTCCTCCAAATGGATATTGGTTAGATAATTAATCAGCACAATGTAAGTTTCCTTGGCAATATTCAATTCCAAATTAATGAATTTGAACCATTTACACATTTATAAGTTTGGGTGAAAATAGACAATGTCTTGCCCAAGGACACAAGCAGTGTCACCACATCAGACTCAGACTCACGATGTGTATATTGAAGGTTTTGTACCATATGCCCCTACAGATAACTACATAAACAGTGAGGCCTACATGAAACGTAGATTTACCTGTTAAACAATAAAGGCCAGTAAAACCTGTTATACAGCTACATCCATATGGATCAGCCAAGCAGAATTGATGACCTCCGCAATTGTTTTCGGGATCACTACTTCTCGATGTACATCTAATTTCACAGTCAAGTCCGAATCGATTACCACCACAAGCTATATTGAAAAAAAATCAACAACTTATCAGTGAACATAATTATTTTTATTCATTGATATCATTAAAAAAAAAAGATTATTGTTGAATGTAGATTCAGATTCATATTTATTTACACAATGCATAAAGGTGGTAACAAGACAAAAATAATAAAGATTCAAGCAAAATCGAATGCAATTGTGTTTGGAGAAGTTAAATAAGCCCAAATAGTCTATGGGCCAAAACTCGAAACCCTCACCCCCTCGGGGGATTTTTGGAGACAAATATTTTTGGAAACTTTAACTATAGAGGTACCGAAATCTGGTTGTCTGCACGTTCGATAGTGGTGGGCGAACCTGTGAGAGCGCTTTTCAAAATGGCTGCTAAAATCTCAGAAAATTCATTTTGTATACAAAAAAAGGTCACTTAAAGGCTAATTAACTTGACTTCTGATTAGTAGTGCAATAATAAAGTATGATTGCATTAAATTGCACTTAATATGATGTGCCATGAATTCAAAAAAGAGGGCACTTTTCAAAATGGCCACCAAATATCAATAAAACGTACCTTTTTAAGCTTATACTTTTGATGACGCTATAAAAATGATTTACCTTGTCCATACCAAAGAAATGTTATCTGTAAAACACTTGAAATTTAGTGTTAGCTCTAGCTGCTAGTTAATATTAAATAGTGGAGTTCAGTATAAGTCCATTTAAATTGATATAAAGTACCGGTAGCAAATATACGTAATGATTTTGTGAAAAGTATGTTATTAGTTGTTAATTAGATTACCTGTTTCCTCTGCATTAAATATAATATCTGCCAAGTTTATTAATTCAATCTTCTCTTCCTCTTACTCTGATTCTTCAGGTTCCTCTATAAGTACTTCGGCAAGCTCTTGTGGCATACAGTAAGAGCACCTTAATTTTTATCTGTTTTTTGTATGTCTTTGTATTGTAAAATGTATTTGAGTGGATGCTAAATAAATAAATAAATAAAGCCCACTGAAACTCATGCCAGCAATTGCCAACTGGTTGTGGAATTAGGAACTGCCTGATCCTAATTCATCTTCAGGGCATTTCTGTAAGGAGGCAGAACTCATCTATTCCATCATAGCTTCAGTGCCTATAGCTTTCCCGGCATGACGCTGGACCTCTCTAGGAATTTGTCATGTCGCAAACTGTTGGCATCAGTCAAAGCAGATCTATTGTTAAACAAACGCCAAACAAAATGCTCTAAACTCGCATTAAAATGCAGTTTTCGATTACAGTTGACCTCCAAAGAATCATAAATACATCCATAAATTCTGGATTCTGTTTAAGGATCTTTAAAGGGGTCATTTCCCATACGGACAAAGTGTCGCATCCCCTAAATGCATACACTGCTGGAAGGGCATAACATATCATTCCCCACATTACTGATGACTGTGTACAGTCTGTCATTGCCAACACCTGTTTCAAATAAAATATATGGCTTGTTTCAATTTCTGTGTGTGATGAAGCAGAAGGATGAAGACCTCTGTGTCCGAAAATCGTATAATTACTGTGGAACTTTGTGGTGTGTGTGATCCAATGTGTAGGCAATGAAGGATAATATTGGTATCGCCTTCCTCTTGAGTAGATGACAACTCTTTAACTTCCTCATTAAATGTTTTCTCACCATCTCTCTACACCAATGCATTTCTTTTCACAGAGGAACATCTACACAAAGTCTACACGATTTAAAATAAAGATTAAATATGTATCAGTTTAGAATTGCCTTTTTTACAAGAATTCCATCATCCGTTGTCAGCGCCCACAATACAGGGCTAATGGAAAACTGAGCACCCTTTCCATACTAATGTCTTGCTTCATTGATGAAGTACAAGCCGCCCAAAAACATTTCTTTCTGCTTTTACTTGTTTAGTCGTCTTGGATTTTCCAGTAATCTTACAAGACTCTGCAAGATTTGCAAATGTCTTCTTGATTGGAGAATGAAAAGTTACTTTACTTTCAACTAACCTTTGTGAAATCAACCTGTAGCAAATCCTTTACGATCTCATTTTGTGCCGGTGCGCCAGAAGACAGAGAGAACATTCTTGTTAGCAACATCAAAGGGATTTATGAAGTTTACTAATGCCTGTACAACTTTGCAAGAGTGGCTTCTTCACTTTGGATAATTTGTGATGGTTTTAGACTTTGTTGACAGTGACTTCTTTGACTTCCATGTTGACAAAATCCATTGGCTTGTTGATAGCTAGCTATGGCTTGCCTTGTTCTGCACCACCTGCAATGGTTCTAGGCCAGATTGTCGAAATCCAGTTTGCCGAATGCCGGATTGCCACTTTGCCGAATCCCAGTTTGCCGAGTTTGTCGAAAGTCAATTAAAAGCAGTGAAACATTAGCAGCAGCCGAATACTCTCAATGGAGCACTATCTTACTTTTACCACATAATATATCGGTAGGCCTATATAAAAGACACTTTTTCATACAGATGAAATACAGAAACTTTTCCTTGATGAGCTTTGCTTGATGCAATTATTACATCATGTTCCTATTTAAGCAATGTTATTATTATTTATCTATTATATATATATATATATATATATATATATATATTATTACATATATATGTTATATTATATATAAGTTTAAAAGGCAAATGGAAAAAACCCATAAAACAGCAAACGGACATATAATGCAAAACAATTTAAAATTTAAATTAAAACGGAACAGTAGAGAAAATCAAAATAAACAAAATAAACTAAGCATCTACTGGAAGGAATCCCTATAACTGCAGACGGATCCGTTTCTGCCTTCCAGGCCTCATTAGTGCAGTCTTATACAAGAACAATGGGTCTCAAACTTAAACCAAATAAGTGCAGATCACTGTCCATTACCCGTGGGAAAGCTACGAATATTCCCTTCAGATTGGCTGACACCACTATCACATCAGTCGAAGGCGAAAGTCATAAATTCCTGGGTTCATTGATCACATTTAGAAATAAAGATTCTGATGTGTTCGAATACATAGAGGAAAAGATCAGTGAAGGTGTCGAAAAAATTGATAGCTCTCCAATCCGTTGTGAATACAAGATTCGAATCTATGCCCAATATTTTCTTAATAGCCTCAAATACCATCTAACTATCAACGATGTGTGTGCATCCCATCTTCAAAAGCTTGATGCTTTAACCAATCGGTACATCAAGAAGTGGTTTGGCATCCCACATCCTGGCACACTGGCTTCCGTCAAAATGCCTAAAGGACTGGGCATAGATTCGATTTCTTCTTTGTATAAAGAGTGTCACCTCACTGCTCATATCTCCTCGAGATTGAAAGGTGATCAAACCGTTAACAAATGTGTCGACAATCGAATCGCTCGAGAAAGTACCTGGACCAAAAAGATCTCTATCTCGAGGGAATGTGAGCAAAGGCTTATCGAAGCAAAGGAGAAAGATCCTGAATTTTAAAAAATAATGCCAAAAATAAATTAAAGAATGAGGTGCAAATGATGTGGAACGACCACGTGAAAGGACTCCTGTTCCAGAGACGTTTCTTTGACCTTCTTTCACTGGAACAGTCATGCCACCATTGGAAGAGTATAATTTATAATCTTCCAGTGGGTGTGCTAAAGTTTCTCGTAAATTCTCTTGGCGACACCCTTAACACACGCACTAACTTAAAACGTTGGGGAAAACTCACCTCCGATTTGTGTAGGGCATGTGGAAATGGGGGAACTTTACACCACGTCCTTAACAATTGTAAACAGTCCCTGGACCAGGGCCGACTCACGTGGAGACATAATAATATTTTAAATTATATTGTTAATATTTTAACGAAAGGCTTTGACGAAACGAGCAACCCTCCAAAAATCAAATCTGATCTCGAGGCCGGGGTCACTAATCATAACACCCGTTCAACCATCCCCTTGGAGTGTGCAACGACAACTCTGATCCCTGACCTCTGTCTGTTCTGGAAGGAATTAAAAAAAAAACTCGTCATTTTCGAGTTGACGGTTGCTATCGAACTGGGTATTGAGGCGGCCCATTCTCGGAAATATAACAAGTATGCACCTCTGATTAGGGACATTAGTGACTCCGGCTATGATGTCCAACTGATTTGCTTTGAGGTGGGTTCTCGTGGATATATTTTCAACCACTTAGAAAAGACTAGTTGTCTAAGGTTTTAGCATTTGCTATCAATTTTTTTATCAGCATTGTTGTTTTTCACTATTTTGCCTTTTAATTTATATATGGAATACGGCTTCTACCTGACCCACCCGTCATTTTTAAAAGCACAGTTTGCTGCGTTTTTGTACAATGGTAACAACAAGATTCGGGAAACTGGGTTTCAGCAAAACAGGTTTCGGCAAACCAGGTGTCGGCAAACTGGGTTTTTGGCATCGTGGTTACAAACACGGCAAATCGGGTTTTGGCAAACTATATTTTGACAAACTAATTGGATACCCCTGTAATACACCGAGTAGTTCTTGCTCTGGCTTGCCCTGTGGTGTACCACCTGTAATGCACCAAGTATTACCTGCTGAAACCTATAATTCCACCATGGGACTTTACAGGGTGATTGATTGTTCAATTGTGATGTCGACAGGATCTCTGGACATGGGGATGTCTGACCTCTTCACACTGAAGCCATTTTTTCCTAAGAGGTCTGCTCGTGTATGTGACTAGGATAGGTTAAGTGATAGCAAATATACAGTGGCATATCTGGTATAGTTCTGGTGACCATAGCTGAAGAACAAGCTACACATTTTGGAAAGCGCCATAGGTTTCAAATTGCAACTCAGTGATTCAGCTATGTTGCTATGTAGGTCTATGGCATTCTAAGCCCCTGATTGGCTAAAAGTTGTCTAACTGTTTGTACACATCCTTGCTACCCTTCTCTGGTTATAAATACACGAAGTGATGAATTTTTTTCCTTCCCTTTTAAAATTAGCATATCCCAAAAAATATTTAATTCCGGTAATAAATTTTAATATTTATATGAATAAAATTTAAAAGTGACAAAAAATAAACCCAGTGGCCATTTTGAAAACATCTTCAACGCTGACATTTTGGTGTTTCCTCCTTATTGATAACTTGATATAGTCTTGCTTATTATTAGGTGCCATCAGTTCTAAAAACAAATCAATTTTACCTCTTAAAGTGACTATTTTATGTCTTCTTATGGGATTTTAGCGGCCATTTTGAAAAGCGCCCTCAGAGGTTCACCCACCATAAGCAATGTGCAGACAACCTGATTCCAAACCCTCTATGGGTAAGGTTTCCAAAAATAGTTGTCTCACAAAACCCCCCGGGGGGTTGGTGACAGCCCATAGTCTAAAATGGCTTTCCGACTGGCTCCACCAGAGAAAATGAAAAGTAATTTGTTCCAAAATCAAAGACAAGACAAAACACACATACAAGGGAACAACGACAAAAGGAAAAACGACAAAGCTTTTTAAAAAAAAATAACATATATGGAATACCAAAACAACTCGTTTTGACTTACTATGTTCACAGCTTTCTCCTTTAAACCCTGGTGCACAAATACAGTTACCTGTTTTGTCCTCACATACGCCACCATTATAACAATTATTGCAAATACCTGTACATCCAGGTGCACCCCAGAGGCCAGTTGGACATTCTAAATAAAATATTTTTTTAACCTATTAATAAAATGCATTTAGGCTTTAACTTTATATAATAAATAAATAGTGAGGTTGGAAAAATCTAACACTATTATTTTAAAAAGGAAAAACATTAAGAGTCTACATGGTATTCATTCAAAATGTATTTAATCAGATATGTACACTCCAAACAGATTTCATTAATTTCATTTATTTTGTCTCAATAAAATACATTAAAAAACAACAACCGGTTACAACACAACAAAATAAAAGCATAAAAATCTGAAACAGGCCGAGACAGGATTCCTAAAAGTAAACCAAATCACTATCATGTAGGTCTCCTAACATGCACTATTCCGATTACACATAATAATAATAATAATAAAATGAACAATTGAAATAATACTTAAAATCTGTAAAATTTGCCTTAACAATAAATATGTATATATAAAAATTGTAAAACTTATTTAAAATATAATTTAAGATCGTTCAAAAATGCTTTAAGATTCAAAACCAATAAATCCCTAGTTTCTACAGGTAGTTCCTCCCAATCGCGTGGAAACAAATGAAACACAGAATATTTCAGAGAATTTGTTCGTTGCATATTGATGTACAAATTTAAGATGATCGCCGTGTCTAGAGTTGATTGTTATGTAATTAAAAATATTAAAATGATGCCATTAATTGTTGAAGGTTTTAAGCAATGGGATCCCAAATACCTCTTGTATATCCCAGACTAGAGTTAGTAGCACTGGCCATTTTGAAGAGGTACAGTATGCAGTCAATATGAGCTTAGAAAAGCTGAACATCAATTACTACAAAAATATTCTGTCTACAGCACTATGAGCTTATACCATGTTGTTTTTTATGTAGTCTCATCCCCTGGATCGCTCTTGTTATTTTAAAATTATTATGTTGTTATAAAATGTGCATATTGTTCCATTCATTATTCTCCACCACAATGAAGAAATATTTCAAACTTGTATTCGAGTAGGCCTACCTAAAAGGCAATAACCAACCTCTCACAATCAGTTGAATAAATGAATGTTTGTATTCATCCCTTTGTCCATCTATGTGAAGTTCATACATGCCGCCATCATCAACTTTTACACCGGTAAATCTTAAGCTCGAATCATCATAATGGTTCTCATAGTTATCTAGCAGTTCACCATCTTTCCTCCAAATGTGATTACCGGACGCTGTCACATCGAATGATACTACAACAGATTCTCCAACAGAAGCGGTGATACTTGTCTTTTCTTTTGTTGGTATAACATCAGCTGGACAAAAAATGGCTTATAAATTCCTACATACATAATTTTATCATTTCGTTATCATTTTCATTATTATCGCGTTTTTTTTTTTTTTTTTGGCTTTGGTTTTTTTGTTTTGTTAGGCCTATTAAAAAATAATACCACGAGCTATTTTGTCTTAGTAATTAAAATTGTTAGTCGCTTGCTTTCGTATGAATCCTATAAGAATCAACATTAGATGGGTAGTATGGTAATTCGAAGCCATTCCATGGTGTCTTCATCCAGGTCATGAAGTCATTGATTGACTTTTGGGTGGTATAACATTAGGGCAGTGGTAGATGATGTGGGCGACTGTTAATAAGAAAGAAAATTAAGAGTAACACAAGAATACTTACAATCAAAAGCGCTCGCTAGATCCACAACTGTAGTTTTCACGGTGGTTTTTTCACCATTAAGTACACCTTCACAGTAATATACTCCAAAGAAGTTTCCATCATAAGGTATAGCTACTCGTTTGGCCAAAGGAACATTTTGACTCTGATCTTGTAGATGTGGTTCAGCAAGCGAGTCAGAATTAGATATTTTAAATACCTTTCCCATGGATATTGCTGTGTTACTATCTGTCGGGTAGCACTGGAGATTGCCATTATTGTTAAAAGGTGACCTAAAATTAAGAACCGTTAAGTATGGATTGGCAGCACAACCTGTAATAAAAGTTCAAAAACATAATGTAAAAAGGGAACAAAATTTAACAATCTCTTGTTACTCTATTGTTTTCCGAAATCTGTTGGTTTGAGGTTGTAAAGCCATTTATTTTCGCTGCCCTATATTTTCGCAATTCTACAATAATATTAAGATTATTATTATTATTATTATATGAAATATTTTGCGACCTTTTATTTTCCCCATTTCACAATTTCCAGTCTTTTTTTGAACATGATTCAGAAACCTACATTATGGTTTTCCCGATTTTTCAAGCAATCTTCTACCTTCCCGATTTTTAGGCTAGCTTAGGCAGACCTACCTGAGCTACTCCAGTCTGCCTGTGTGGAGGCTGGACGAAGGGTTTTTTTCAAAGCAACATGTTAGAAGTCTTGCAAAAAATGTAGGCCTAATATTGATACGTTTTATAAAAAGACTGTAATATCCAGTTATTGTCTATTCCACCACGACAATAACAATTACTATCAAGACTGTAATAGTTAAATATCAATCAATTTGATTGATTTTACATGTTCTGATCCTTAAGGACCGTATCCTTGTCGGTATCATCCCAATTGGTCGAAATCCAGTTTGTCGAAACCCAGTTTGCCGAATTTAACCCACTTCATCTTCTTCTTCTTCTTCTTCTTCTTCTTCTTCTTCTTCTTCATCATCTTCTTCTTCTTCCTCCTCTTCTTTTTCCTCCTCCTCTACTTCTTCCTCTTCCGCTTCCTCTTCTTATTCTTCCTCTTCCTCTTCTTCTTCTTCTTCTTCCCCTTCTCTTCTTCTTTTTCTTCTTCTTCCTCCTCTTTCTCTTCTTCTTCCTCTTGAGTGGATTTCCCGTTCGATTAAAATCGAAACGGTACTGGGTTTGGTCTGCAGGAGCTCGTGTTTCGTAAGGTCATTCCATTCGTAGAAAAAGCCTTTAATGATGAATGCGTCCCTGTCATTAGCCATAGTAGCCTAGGTCAATACAACACCGGCTTTATAAAATTTATTATAAGATTGAAAATGTTAATTTTATCATGATAGTAATTAATATATCCACATTAAAATTATTGTTTTATACTATATTAATCTTAATAAAATATATAATTTTAAATATATATAAGAATAAAAATAAAAATAATATTATAATATGTTGTTTAAATAAGAGTATTACATTTACGTCAAAGAGACGGAATTTAAATATCCTTTCGATTAAAGATTGGCACAGATTGAAAAATAAGTAAATGTTTATTATAAGATATCAAATAAATATGTAATTATATATTGAAATGATATATTTATATGTATATATTACGATGGCCCACAAATTATGGTCTGTGTGCACGCTGTCTCTTATACACATCTAGATGTGTATAAGAGACAGGTGTAGTGTTCAATGTATTGTTCCATAAAGTCCAATTAATGGCATAATTAAAATAAACAGGACCCATTTGTGTAACTCGTGAGCTCTCGGAGGGGGGGGGGGGGGGTGCGGGGCGCTCCCACCACTGCCTAACACATTACTACCAGGCCTTAAGTAACGCATGTGCTTTCTGGTGGAAGTCCGAGTCCAAATGGGCCCTGGAAAGGTCACTACCTATATACTTACAGTAACACTGATACTCAGCACTCTCCTAAAACACCTTAACAATACGTAACATTTTCTATAATTTCCGAAAAATCCAAATAGACCAAAATCCCACAAACACAATATTTGGCAGATTTATTAGAAGGGGTTCTTTAAACTCTGCCCCTGGATGCCCCACTACTATGGAGGTTTGACCAGTTATGTAATGTCTGTGTGCTTTTCTAGGGAAACGCTTACTTCCTCCATGTCCAAATGATGCCCAGACTTAAGATACTGTACTACGGTTATTTTTACTACATATATTAGTTACTATATATTATATTCACTGACTTTGATAATACTTCTGACCCCTGACATGTCTTTTCATTTTTATACTGTTTATTGCTTATGCTTTAGTCCTTTTGTCTTAATTGTATGCTTGGATAATTAACTTGCTTAGGTCTATACACCAAGTTTATGTTAACTTCACATTCACCTGAAGAAGTGCACTGTGTGCACGAAAGCTTGTGTACTGTCATAAATAAACTAGTCATAAAAGTTTTATTTTCTATTATGTCCAAATGAGTCCCGGAAAGGCGATGGGCCCCTACTTACTACTACTGAGCAATCTAATAATACAACCGCTTTTGACAAAATATTTTCTTTAAATTTTTTTTTAAATGTATGAGCCCCGGACGGCTGCATAAATCCACCTCCGACTTTAAACATGTCAGTAAATAAAGAATAAAATACATGGTTATCCATCATAGTAGGCCTATTATTAAATATTATACACAGCATGTTGAAATCGATTAAAATAATGTATACATTAAAGGCCTACTAATAGTTCGGATATTCGGATGATAAACGCCTGTAATATCATCAATTGGACCTTAAAGGACGATCGGGTCATTTTATTCAGATTGGCCTTATCATGTTTCAGAGCAACATATTTTTTTTGGTATTAAAGTGACAATTTATTAAAAACAATCAATGAATTTTGTTAATCAAACGTCTTTATATTGATATTTTCAAGCCTATTAGATGACCTGAAGAAAAAGTGATCCAAAAGTCGTTGGCTTACTGTACAATATATTATGGCGAAAGTAAATTGTTGTCCGTCTCTGAATTTTAATAGTGTTACTGTAATAGAGCATATTAATAAATATTGGAATCGTACCTTATCGATTTATAACCAGGTAGCAGAGCAGCTTAGCTCAGTTGCCTAAACTGGTGGTAGCCTCTGTGTGCGCTAAAACGTGGGAACCTCTAGGTCTCCGATTCAAATAAAATAAAATCATTCTTTATTGCATCACTCAAAATGGGTTGAATTTTACAAAAGTAAAGGCTTCAAGCAAAAAAATCTAAACAATCAACATTTAAACATTTTTCAACAAATAGACCCACATCACAACAACAGCAAAAAGAAACAGGTTTAAAGGGCAAAAAGGCAACCAATATTAAAATTATTATTAATTATTATTATTATTATAATTATTATTGTAATTTTAATTATTGTAGTGAGATTATTATAGTAATTTTAATTACTGAATTAAAAATGAACAAAGCATACGCCTGTACAGGGAGTCCTTTCCAGCCTTTTGGAGGATAAGTTTTCTAAGATGGAAATTGGAAGGGGCTTTAGGAAGGTGGTGGTGTATTGAATTCCCATCACTGCTCTTCCTTGTATTTCAGTTGGAGGGTTGAAATGCAAGTTACGATAGCGCACCGTCTTTCGGATGAGACATTTAACCTGTTGGTCCCGTGTGCATTATGGTCTGTGTGCACGTTAAAGAACGCAGTATACTAATTGGAAATGAGTAGGAAATTGTTTCCCGATGTACAGTGGTGTAACGACTATGCGCTCTTATGCGCGCACCGGTAAGCAGGGCCCCCGTCACCTAGGGCCCCGAAGGTGCGACAAAACCATATTGTCCTCGCTCGGGCACCCTTACCCAAAAGGGCTTTGTTGATACATAACAGCATAATGTGTCTCTGAGATCGACTGTAAGACATATATCATAGTATATCCCGTGAAATTTTAATGGGGGCCCTGTCGGCCTAGTGGACCCCTTAAATTTTCCAATTGTTTTAAAAATGGAAATTATGCTCACATTTTAAATATATTAGTGCCGTTTCCGGCCACTTTGAGGTGCCGTATTCATAAATGATCTTACCTTAGCCCCAACCATGCTGGGGCTGAGGTGGCATAGGTGTGTGAAACCTCTCCCTACCCACATTCCCTCTATTTTGAATACCTAAATCTGCAACTGATATGTAATTTATTTCGTTGTTAAAAGCAATCTAGAATACAATGCCAAATATTAGAAAAATGAGCAAATTTAAATTCCCACAATCAAAGTGGTGACCGTATCAAAAAGGGGTCCCCAGTCTCAGAAAGCCACAGGGCCCATCGTTAGGCCATTGCCGGTGTAGTGCCCAATCACCACCAGAAGGACCTCACTGGAAACAGGTATTCTTCCGACTTTTGTGGGTTATCCTTGGTGTTTACACCGAATATAT
>NW_022754288.1:407317-412261 GCF_011630105.1 Anneissia japonica | reverse complement strand
CTTTTCATCCTTAACACTTATCTCTAGGGGGATTAACCACCCCGGTGTCACTTCGTAAGCAAAAATATATTACTGATATGCATGTTGCTCCTAACATTGTTTCGGCCCGGGACCCACGACTCGTCGTTGCACCACTGGGAGGACCATGCCTATTAATGTTATAACAAATCAATCAGCCAATCAAATATACAGCACGTAACATGCGGTACCATTGTTCATGTATGTAGAATCATCAGTAAGTAGGAAAACACAACATACTGTATTTGCCTTGGCCACCATGTAGTAAGAGTGGGGCCCCTGGCGTATTCTGGGTTCATTTGGACTCGGAGGAACTAAGCATTTCCCCAGAAAGCACGCAGGTGTACATATCTGGTCAAACCTCCATAGTAAAATGATGGGTCGTAGTTGGACTGACCCCTTCTAATAAATCAGCCAAAGAGTGTGTTTGTGGGATTTTGTTCTATTTGATAATTAGATTTACAGGACGATATATAAAAAACAACACAGTTTCTGATACGTAAATACCGGAAGACATATAACTCATCATTGGCAGAGCTTTCAAATGATACAAACACGACAACTTTTGGTAAGTTTGATTTTTTTACCTTTTGTGTCATGTGACTTTATATATTGGTCTATATCGCTGTAAATATGTACTATGTTGTTTAGGTGTAATGACAATAAATGATCAGTGCATAATTCTCTTTCCATTGACACCAATCATGACCATGTTTTATGTGGTGCGTCAGCCATCTTGAAATTCAAAATGGCGACCCATGATTATTTTTAAACAAATAAACAACTATTTTTAAATTATGTTCCATTCTGGCTTGAGTGACAGTAGTTTTTATGTCTAGTTTGTTGCCTGTCTAGAAACTATAAGTTTAGACACCAAAATCATATCTGTAGCTTATTTAGTTCCAATTTTATGCACATTTTAAATACATTTGGCGGCCATTTTGAAAAATACAAGGAGTAAAATCAAGTGTCAACATGGCTTAGGGTGACCAGAAGGGATTAATTAGGATATCTGGCTATGTGGATTGCTTCTAACATTCCACTCCCCCTAAATTTTTTTCAGATTTTTTTTCTAGTCTATATTATTATTAATTTTAGCCATCTTTCTTTGAACGACAATTGGCCACCACAGATAGACACCGTTGTCTTTACTGGTGAGTAGTCACCAACCGAAACATGAATAGCAAGGCAAAGCACTGAGTTCGGGACAGGGTTACTTTTACAAGTGAATGTACGCAGAAAACTAACCGGCTTGTTCGATGTGGCAGTAGCTTCTGCATTTGCCCAGTGAATTTAGGTCTGCTACCACAGGACTGCAACGAAAATAGCCCTATTCCGAGTCCGTATAAGTAACCCCTTACTCAGCTATACCACACATATTTATTTAAAAATAATAAAAATAAAAGCTTAACGAACTAACTACAATAATATTGAAAGATATTCTAAGTTATTTACTGTTTGCAACTTGACTATAAAGTAAAGCATTATTAAATATGGAATTAACTGTTCTACCTCTTTTAGCTTTAGTATTTTAGATGAATTGTCGTTTTCTGTACTGATAATGTAGGATACCCACTTAATTTGTTGTGCCTTGTGTTCAGTAATTCAGTAATTGTTTGAGTTTTTGTAATTTTATGTAGTTCCGAGTTTATGCATAGGACCCAGTCAGTTTAGATTTCATTTCCTGTAACCTATTGATTATGTTGATTATCAGAGTGATTTGATACGATTGACCACAACATTCTGCTTAAAAAACCAAAACGTTATGGTGTCAGGGGTACTGCTTTAATTTGGTGGAAAAGCTATGTCTGCAGAAGACGACAATACACTGTTTTAGATGTCGTTTGTAATTTTATGTAGTTCCGAGTTTATGCATAGGACCCAGTCAGTTTAGATTTCATTTCCTGTAACCTATTAATTATGTTGATTATCAGAGTGATTTGATACGATTGATCACAACATTCTGCTTCAAAAACCAAAACGTTATGGTGTCAGGGGTACTGCTTTAATTTTAGTGGAAAAGCTATGTCTGCAGAAGACGACAATACACTGTTTTAGATGACGTTAAGTCTAGTACAGTATGTGCAATATTGAATATGGTGTGCCCCAAGCTCATTTTTGGATCTCTGTTATTCTAAATATTATACTGAATTCCAGGATTTTTATCCTTATAATATTAAAATTATATATAGATAATATTGTAACAGTTTAGCTTCACTTATTGCAAAGTTATGACCCTGAAAATATGTGGGCGTGTTTATATGCATTCACAAATATATTTTGTATAAATGAAAAAGTATATATGTATATATACGTATAATATATATATTTATATATATATATATATATATATATATATATATATATCCTTGGTTTGTTTGGGATGAAAAAAGGAGAGTCCATTTCCCCAAAATGCTCCATCAGCACATAGTTTAGTGTGCGCTATGGACAGTATGGCTATGGAATTTACTAACCACACAATCCACAAGTATGTGATCGCAAAACTTTAGCTTCGTTTGGTGGCACCATTTACTCTAGGTAGACGGCGACTGGTTTCGTTACCGGTTGGTACATTTCTTACAAACATTCAGCCAAAGGCCAGTGAAAGTTGAGACGGCAGCCGGGTTTTTATCGATGTTTGCCATCCTTATGTGTGCCATCGTAAAGTCATGGTTTGCTGGAATTGCGTTTTAATTTAAATCTCCGAACTTCTGAAGCAGAGATATTCTATGAATGTAGGCTTGTAATGCAGGCTACAATTTATAAACGGGTAGGACTCATTCAAAAATTCGAGGGGGTTTGCTAGAAAACAGGGGGGTTCGCTATAAAATGGGGGTAAAACCCCCCCTGGCTACGGGCCTGATAGGCCTATCATAGGGCATAGTAAATTAACACTTTAATACAAAAAACAAAAGAAACACTTTTCATCTTAACACTGTATATAAACCCAAATTCTTTAGTTACACAAAAGGTAATGATCTCTTAAGAGCCACGACGCGGCGCTTTTTTTTTTAGCATTTAGGGCAATTAAAAACCATATAATCTGAATCCACGATTTTGTAACAAGATAGCAATAAAGGCTTTTATCTTAATTATAAGGCAGTTTATTATAGAAAAAACTTTTTATCACTTGCAAATTGACACCTTATTGAACATTTCAAACATTTTGCCTACAGTCTGGATGTTTAATTTTGTAAATAAAATTTTCCCAAATAGTTGTTTGTACTGAACACGATGGATCAATCAGCATACATTCTGTAATATTTTTAGCCTATTTCTTGTGTTGAACTTTTTGGTTCCTGAAAGCTGTATAACCTAAACTTTTATGGTTACGAGTTGAGTGTTGCTTACACTCGAATGAAAAGAATGTTTTGGGTTGATAAATTCCTAAATTTGGAATGGTATCTCTTCCAACTGCTTTATTTTAATGTTTGAGTTTATAAGACTATTGGTCCCAAAATCCCTCATCTTCACTGGACTTTGGTTTTCAATAGTTCTGGAGTTCAATGTGATATGAAGCAGAAAAAACAAAATTTTCTGCAGTGGTTTGTAAATGTAATTTGAAGCACTGATTTGTGGTTGTTTTTAACTGGGGATACAATATGAATGTAGGCTTCCCCTGTCCTCTTTTTTTGTTGCCATATTTTTCAGTTCATTAACCTGAAATAATAAAGTACTATAAAATGCAAAATTAATTATTTATGGTGAAAAATTAGTGATATATAAAAATGACTATAGATATTTTAATGAAGCTTAACATACATTAAAGGCACCCTTGCAGTATTATTGGTTTACAATTTTGCTGCCCGTTTCATAATCGAAATTAATTTAAGATATGTATATATATATATACATATATGTATATACATATATATATATATATGTGTGTGTGTGTATATTTATTTATATATATGTATATATATTATATATTATATATATTATATATATATATATATATATTATATATATTCTAATGTTTTAAATATGTTATGTTACTGTAATATATTGCTAGATACTGTAGATATATTGTAATACTATGCCTAGATCCATAGGTAGGTTAAGCCAGATATGTTTACCTACCTAGCCTAGCCTATAGTTTCATTAGCAATAGTCCTACTACTGACTTAGTTACAACATGTTTTTTTTTAAACTTATATGTATAAACATGGCTGCTGAAATGACCGTAGTAGAACCAATATCTCCCTCGTAGAACTAGACTATATCTAACCTAAGTAGGCCAGGCCTAGTCCTATCTCATGAAGGCTCTCCTTTCCGCGGAATGCCATCCTTGAAGTGCTGAATATTCTGAGATTCTGTATAAATCACATCTTGGCCTAAAGTATTAGTTTATAATTAAGCCAGACTGCTACGTAGTTCGTTATGTATGGTAAACTAGGCTTAGGCATACCGTAGTTCTAGCAAGGGCCTGAGTCGACGACGTACGAAAAAAATATTCGCTCCACAGGCGGGCCAATGATAAATCAGCATACTAGGCCTAGCTAGCTATAAAACGGAAACTCACGGAAAAATGAGACTCGAAAATGAAACGTCAAAACAAATTTTCATTTAGTAATAATACTATCTAATAGTAACACATGGAAATCAGTAGCTCACCTAGGCCTAAAATTGTCAAATTTAGTGAAAACAAACATGGTCTACCTACAAAGAACTTACTTTAGTTAATCATCGCACATAAAAAAAACCAAAAAAAAAACAAATTAAAAAAAAATAAAAACGTGGAGGCAGGTACCTAACATAACATAAAACTAGAAATTGCAAATTGCAAGTGAAGTGCTGCGAAGTAAAACTGCATAAAATGTTCTTCGAACAAAATTATTTATGCGAGTCAAGTGAAAATAATGAATAATAAAAATATAACAAATAATATGAGACACGACCCATTGTCTATATTAGAACAGCGTTGGT
>NW_022754288.1:405443-406974 GCF_011630105.1 Anneissia japonica | reverse complement strand
TTTTTTTAAATATAGGCCTATGGCGCATCCTGTACATGCACTTCAACTTTTACAACTAAAGCCTAGGCCTAGTAGGCTTACCTGTAGTACGTTCTACTGTACTTAGAGGCCTAGGCCTACACTAGTTTGTTGTCGTCGGGGTATAATTCTGTATCTAAATGAACGAGGAGCGAACCTAGCTAGTAAACATCTAGGCTAGGCTAATTGATTTTAAAATCAATAACCCACCAGGACTATCTCGTTTTCTTCTTTGCAACAGCGGACGAAAATAAGTCAGTTATTCTACAACGTTTGATTATCACTAAAAATTAACAAACACTCGTTTTGACGCACTCCGTTCTGTTGTGTGTCTGCTGTTGAAAACAAACTTCCTAGCCTAATTTTGTGACTATGATGACTGAGATGGACTATGTTGATTTATTAATAATATTTTGTTTGGGATGAAAAAAGGAGAGTCCATTTCCCCAAAATGCTCCATCAGCACATAGTTTAGTGTGCGCTATGGACAGTATGGCTATGGAATTTACTAACCACACAATCCACAAGTATGTGATCGAAAACCAGTAAGTGTCCAGTAATTTTCGTAACGTCGTAACATTCTGCATTCGTAAACTTTCGTATTTTCTTGGAAATATTCGCAAGAAATTATAATGTCGGAGCGTTGATTGGTAGTCGGCTCGTGATTAAAGGTGACGACTGGTACCGAGATTCACAGTTACTTACCTCGGCAAACCATTCGATGGCATAGTATCTACTTTCAGTAGCCACAAAATTAGTGGACTAGTCAAATAACACTGGGAGTTACAGTGATGACGTCACGATTGACTTGACTTGATAAATTATTTTAGTTTTATTATTCTAATGAGAGACCACAGCTATTAAAGGCCATGGAGGGAGACCTGTATCATGTACATGTAGCCTGTATATGTTTGTATATATATTTGATCTTTGTATATAGTATATATAATTATATATATATACTGTATATATATATATATATATATATATATATATATATATATATATTACATAGCCTATGTAAATACGAGTACGTTATTGGTCGAAATGGCATCACGTGACTAGCGTTAAGAGGATCGGTATTTCCCCCTACGGAAATATAACTTTGAAAAGTGATCGCTCTCTGACGTCCCCGAATTACACTCGCATTGCGCCCGTAGTGAATGCTACTATTTTATATGGCCTTGGACTGAATTATTGACGAAAAGGATTCTCGGTGTTCAAAATTTGTTGTGAATTCATCCGTTAATCTACTCAGTGACTATTGTGGGCCAAGGAACCATCAATTATGAAAATTTCACAGCACCGGAGCTTAACGCGTTTCTCCGGTCATTCTACGCTGAGGTAAGGAGAGCAAACGGTGAACTGTACGCTAAACGAAGCATCTATTTTTGGCTATGAAATTTAACAGATATTGCCTTTCCTATCCTGTTATATTACACCTTTAAGCAGTCAATATCTGTATAATAAATAAATATTATATATATAGGCCTATATATATACTGTCTCTTAT
>NW_022754288.1:403793-404920 GCF_011630105.1 Anneissia japonica | reverse complement strand
TCAGCGGTGTAACCACCGGGGACAAGGGAAAAATATCTACCTTTGGAAAATGTTTCCCACTCCTTGATAAATCCCTTTTTCATCCCCTGAAAGTGCCTAAAAATCTCAATTTAGCGCGCTTCGCGCGCATTTCTTGTTAAAGTAGGCCGATTCCCGCTAAGAATTGCACATTTTAGGGAGTTTTGATCAATTCCGACGAAATTAGAATTAAAAACACCGGGGGGACAAGGGGAAAATATTCATCTTTGGAAAATCTTTCCAGACCCTTTGATAAATGCCCTTTTCATCTTCTGAAAGTGCCTCAACATTCTTAAATTTCGCGCGCTTCGCGCTCATTTCCTGTTGCCTTAGGCCAATTCCTCTATAAATTGCACATTTTAGGGAGTTTTGATCAATTCTGACGAAACTAGAATTAAAAGCACAAAAACATTTTCGCGCATTTTTTAGGGTCATCCTTTTAAGTTATTTAAACACTTAATAGTCCCAAACTCAAGAAAGAAAAATTTAAGATAGATCGCTTTAACTTAAAAGAAGGGCCTCAATGTGTACGGTATTAATGGTGAAAGAATATGTTTGTAATAAATAAAACCATGATGAAAATGCTTATATTTAGTAGAAGCGGTTGGCGCATCTGTTGTGGCTTGGGTTCCCAACCTCGGTCGGGGGTTCGAAACTCTCGCTGTGCAAATCGCTTGTGTCCTTGGGCAAGGCACTTTATCTACGGTTGCCTCCAAGTGGGTACCTGGTAGGTTCCAGCACAACTGCGCTGATTACTAGCTGCAATATTATGGAAGAATAATAATATAATTTAATTTAATAATTTAATTTGGTGTTCAATGTGTCTCATATGTGTTTGATCCAATGACCGGGTAGTGATGTGAAGCCCTTAGAGGCTTTGTAAAGGCATGAAGCGCAATATAAGAACGACATATTATTATTAAATTTAGTTTCAAACACACGTGTGTGGCCTATATTATAAATAAGATAAGCCCTATGTCGTATTGTTTTCTATATGGGAAGGGTGGTGGGGTGGGTATGATAAATTACTAACCGGGAAAATTAAAATTATTACCTTTGCTCCCCCCCCCCCCCCCCCCCCCCCCCCCCCCCCCCCCCCCCCCCCCCCC
>NW_022754288.1:392294-403788 GCF_011630105.1 Anneissia japonica | reverse complement strand
GCTACGCGCCTGGCAGCTTAGCTCAGTCGGCTAATCTGGTGGTAGCCATTCTGTGTGCGCTGAGTCGTGGAGATTTCTAGGTACCTGGTTCAATCCCCATCGCTGCCTCTCCTTGGTTTTCAGCTTAAGAGCTTAAATACAAGTTAGAATCAATAGAACATGGGACGTTTAAGCCGTTGGTCACATGTGCACGTTAAAGAACGCCGCGTACACTCTTCAGAAAAGAGTAGGGGATTGTCTAAGGTGTACTGCACAATCACTACCAGAAGGACCCCACTGGTAATATTAAGTCTTTCGTGGGCTATCTTTGGTACTGAATAAATCCAATCTAATCCCATTAGAATCTGAATTAGGCCCCTACAGGTCTCAGTCCAACTGAAGACCACTACACTGTATTCTGTGGTCCTCAATTAACTAAATTCTTTTATTTTTATTATTCTAATGAGAGATAAAAGCTATTAAAGGCCATGGAAACCTGGTCCCAAAATTGGTCCTTAATTGGATCTCTAGGTCCCTGGTTCAATTCCTATCGCTGCCTCTCAGCTGGAGGGCTGAAATACAAGTTACAAAGCGCATGAGACGTTTAAGCCGTTGGTCACGTGCATGCATTTATGGCCCATATGCACGTTAAAATACGCAGTACCGGTACACTCTTCGGAAAAGAGGGGATTGTCTCCCGGTGTACTCACCACCAGAAGGAACCAACTGGAAATAAGTCTACTTTCGTGGGCTATCCTTGTTGTTTACACCGAATAAATCACAAAATCCAATGGTGAATGCATAATATAGACACACACTCATATTTTCGGAACTATAACTTGTTAGCCCCACCCCATATCAATCATCCAAATTCTAATGCTGCACAAAAACAGGTATCCTTTTTTTGATATCAGTTAACAGGCACTGGCAACCAGAAATAGATTGAGTAACCAGGAATTTTTTAAAACTTAGTAACTACAAAAAAAAAAAAAAAAAAAAAAAAAAGATGACAGGTATAAAGCAAGGGGGTGCACATTTTCCGTTTCTGGCCTCTTGACAGAGCACTGTACATGTTTTTCTACCGTTGTACTTTTATATATTTATATTTTTATTGGTGTTTGTCAATTTAAAAGAAATTTGACAGCTTTATATATAAATTTTATATAAATTTTTTTAACAAGACTCCTTTATTTTTCTCAATATTTTAATTTGTTTACTTCGTTGATGCTTTTATCGATTATTTTAATTTTTCACTTTTATCGTTCTTGCGTTTATTTTATATTTCTTATTTTACTTTTTATATTAAACTTTGTTAGTGGCACTGCTTATAAGGACAGAGATTTGCCGACTTGTTCCAACAAGCCCGACACTGCCGCCTTGAAGTTGATTGTCATTCGCGGGTCCCTGAGAAAAAGTAATAAGAAAAAAAAAAAGGGGGGGGGTGCTCGTTTACGGATTCGATTAGGATGGCAGAGGGAATAATCAAACTAATTTTGTTTGAATCGGTATTTTAAATACCCTACCTAAGAAACCGTTGCCACCTGTCTGATGGGGGGGGGGGCAAATGTTTCCCTGCTGACACAAATTATGAACAAGTAGATACATACTTACTTTGAATCCAACTAAAATTATTTGAAATTGAATCGGGAAATATACGACAAAATTCGACATGTTGGCTTCAAGTCCTCGTTAACGTGTTTAATACTAATCATATTAACAGTCACACACTATGCAAACTATGTGAAATAAATTTAACGTGAACAAGTAGATACATACCAATGTTGAATCCAACTAAAATAATTTGAAATTGTACCAAGAAATATAGGCCTATGACAAAATTCCACATGTTGGCTTCAAGTCTTCGTTAATCTGTTTGAATGTCAGCAATAGGAAGAAGTGGAGTTTAATTTGTCATGAAGAAAATTCATATTTAGCATAACAATGTTTAATGATTGTTTTCTATGTAAATAATAGACAAAAAATGAACAAATAGACTCGTAACCTCTAAGAGAGGTCCCGTACGGTACTACCTTACTTAGGACTGTTGAATAGGTTCTTTTCCAGATGGCTTACGTTTTTTACTTTGCAAGTAATAGAGTGTTTTTTTTTTGTTTTTTGTTTTTTTTCAAAATGAATGACGTATAATTTGAGAATTTATACTACAAAACAATACAAGACTATTATTGCGGATGCAAGGCGCGGGTGGGGGTGGGGCATGCAGACGATGCGACCGCACCCCTTCCCTAAATTGTATTAAGAAAAGGGTGGTTGTGTATTGTCGATATGAATTACGGGTAAGATTTTTAATGTATGAGAGTGCAATTTCCTGACACCTGAGGTCTTTATTCTCAAAATGTTCTCATCTGAGTGGATGGACGTATCCCTACCCAAAATCCCCAGATCGCCTCCACTTATCATCTTTTACATATTAAAAACCTGCCATCCTACCTCTAGGTCTAAGCATAATACTTTTTTTTTAAATAACGGATTTTAGTCTGAAACAGGCCTACAATGGTAATATCAGTCTTGGCCTTTTTGTGGTGTGGTACTGAATTTAGGGCTACTGTATACTTCTTTCTATCGGGATGGCTCTTTTATATGGCCATGATGCTCAATGGTCATTGACAGTGCACTTGTAATATTAAAAATTACTAATATAATTTGTAAATTTTAATTGGATATTTATATTAATTAATTAATTTTTTTTTTTTTTTTTTTTAGGTTTTTCTTGATTTTTAGTTTGCAGAATGTGGTCACCTTTCACAAAGTGCCATTTGTTTTCAAAGCGATATTTATTGGCAAATTTAATGTCAAAGGTTGCATCTCGTTACTAGTGAAGAGAGCTGATGAGTCAACCGCGAGGATAGAGATCCTGCTGCAGACCGGCAGCGAGACTTAAGTCAGCCACGCTTTGCAAAGCAGCCACGCTTTGCAAAACGGTGACGTAGGCATGGCTCTTCCATTCTCAGCATAGGGAAAATGTTTTTGAAGGTAGTATCGCGTCATTTTACGTCAAAACTTACAAATCTGCGTCAATCTAGGTAAATTTGCGTCAGCATACGTAAATTCCCGTTAACTTAACGTCAAAAAACCTGACTGTTTCTGGACGTACGGACGTACATTAGAACTATGCCTAGGTAAGTGACTTAACAATTGCTTTAATTGGAAATGGAAACATAACACTTAAGAATAGCTGATCTTTTTTACGGAAGGCCTAGGCTAGGCCTTGGCCTCTAAACCTAGGCCCTTAACTAGCTAGGCCCTAGGCCTAGCTAGGTATGCTAGCCCAGGAAGGTAGGCTGGGGCGGAGGCTAGGCCTAGCCCTATATATATAGGCTAATAGGCCTAGGGTACTAGGCTGGGTATTCTATTAGGCTAGACCCTTCTAGGCCTAGACCAAGGCCTAGTAGTAGTACAGTAGTGCTACGATAACATCTATATCTTGGCTAGGCCTAGACCTAGTTTTTAAGCCATCCAGGGAGGGGCCGGGATGTGGTTGTGCCTAGCCTAGCAAAAATGTTCGTCTTGGGCCTGGCTTGGCGGCCTAGTCTAGATAGAAGGCCTAGGCCTAGGTAGGTCTACTCTAGTAGACAAGCCTTCTCTAGCAGGCCTAGCCCTATGTGTTTGTTTTTATGTATACAGTATCTACCTGTCTCTTATACACATCTAGATGTGTATAAGAGACAGACTTTGTGGGAGTTTAACCCTAAAAAGAATCTCGAATAAGATAATTTAAACAATAGAATAGATAATCAATTCGAAATCACAGCGCGGGGTACCTGAAACACCTTAGAACATTCATTCTTACGATTCATAAAATACCTGTCTCTTATACACATCTGAATGTCTAAATTCAGTTAAACTAGCAATTCCGTATTATATTTATAAATCTTTATAACATTATACAAAAATTAGATTTTTCTTAAAAATTGAAATTTTGCCGGGAATGGGGCTTTAATAGTAATTAAAATAAATTGATTTCATCAGAGTTATCATAAATTAGATGTAAACGAATGAAAAACATTCTACTTGGAAATAATGTGTTTAATCTAGGCATGAATGTCCAAATAATAATAGGTGATTAAATACTGTAGGTGCCAACTGCCAATAGGGTCATTCCATGTCAAATCACCCAAAAAAAAGGACAAATTTGACCAAAATTTATTTGTAGGTTTATTTGGGTTGGAAAGAGTGAAATTTCAATTTTTTTCAAAATCGGAAAAACGGATCAAAAGTTACAGCCGATCAAAAATGGTTTAAAATGGCAAAATTGCGCACTACCTCCAATTTCCAAACGCAAATAAATCAAAATGTACTGGTCCGATTTTCATGAAACAAGTAGCATATTAAAGGATATTGGACAAGGATTCCAAATCTGTAATTGGAATTGCAGTACGATCAATTTAAGTTCAAACAAATGTTCATTTGCCCTTTAGTTTGACCTTTGACATGACCTTGTAGAACATATTTTATTTTTATTATTAAATTTTTTTTTTAAATCTCTAAAGCATTGCCTATAATATAAAAATCTAAGATGTTTTTCCCCATTACTTGATAATATTCAGTTGTATATAGTTGGTTCAGAAAAAATAAAAAAACATAAATTAATAAAAAAAATATATAATAAATCAGAAAATATTAGTTAAAGCTAAGATATGTTTTGCCACAGAAAAATAATTTTAAGCAGTTAAAAATAGAAGGTTAGAAGAATAATTGTGGGAGTTAGCAGTAGTTTGATTACGGTACATTACTGTACCTAAACTAATAGATTAGCATGACATTGCCTCTTACTGTATGATGGCTTATTTATCGAAAGTAGCTGATATAATGTCTTCCTGATGTTTTGATTGTATTTTTCTACTTGATGATGAGGTAAGTGATGGTGCCTCTACACGTGCTAGTAAAAGCTAAGATACATTTTGTCCCAGTGTAATGTAATAAACAATTTAATAGAAACACAATTGCCTATTATCAAGTAATGAGGAAAAACATATCCTAGCTTTATATATATTATATATTATAAGGAACACTTCAAAGATTAGAAAAATAAATAAAATTGGAAAAATAAAGTATGTTCCGCAAGGTCAAAGAAGAGGTCAAAAAGTCATCCAGTACTAACCTCATCATATGCAATTATGATAACATATTTGGAATCCTCAGAGCATCTCCTTTTCAATCAATGATAGTTACTATTTCAAAATTGGCCTATTAGTTTTCATGTTATGGCTGTTCGAAAATGGGTTTTTCTTAATTTTTTACGGCTCGTAACTTTTGATCCGGCAATCGGATTTTCGTAATATTTTAAATTTAATCTTTTCTCAGGCCAATAATCATTTGTCCCAATTTTCATTAAAACCTGAGTTGGTTGGGTGTTCACCATTGGGTGAACTGACACAGAATGATTTGATTATCAACATGTAAATGCATAATAATGTACATTCGTTTGTTTCAAATACGGTAGATAAAACGAAATATATGAATCTTAAAACATTATTATTAACTTTACACAAACCTAATAAAATCCACTGCTTGTTCAGAAACTCATCGCAGTATTAATGCCATTGACTTGCTTTAAAACCACATTAATTAATTTGCAGCATAAATACCTGATAATACAACAAAATCATGGATCTGTAGCAGTAATAGATTAACAACACACACGGATAATAATATCCATTTCATTTGGTTTGATAATCAACATATAATTGCATGATAATGTAACCGGTCGAACGGCCGAACCGGTCCTACACTGACGGTACCACTGGTGGCCCTAACTACTATTAACTAATGGCTGTTTTGCTGGGAATACCTAGGCCTAGGCCCTTCCCGTTGATCATGGATGGAAGGACCTACGCCTAGGCTAGCCTAGCTAAGCTAGGTAAGTCTGCTAAGTAAGCTCGGATATTGACGAGGAAATAAAATGTCTCTATTTAAACAAAATTTTCTATTTTTTTAATTATATAACAAAATATAGTATGAAGAAAATGTTATTCTATCAAATAATCAAGTACAGTAGTATCTACAATTCTCACAATGAAAATGTGAGACTTGGCAAACTGCATGCGTGATTGTGGATGAATATTTTGATATTTTAAATTATTTTTCTGTTAAGGATCCCAATGAAGATACTGAATGGAATGACATCCTTCGCCAGAAGGGCATCCTTCCCCCAAAAGAGGAGGAAATTACAGAAAATGAGATTATCGAAATGATGGAAGATAAAATTCATAAGGCAAATGCAGGTAAAAAATAATATTAAACGTCCAATGTATGCCCTAATATTTCATTAGGATAACAGATCTACATTATATATTGTGTTTCAAGAAAGTTATAAAAAACATACAAGACATCTGATTGTCACATTTAAGATTTAATTCTCGACATGATATAATATCATGTCGAGTATTTTCCCATTCTAATTCAATCCAATGCTCCTCCAATTTACCATTCATTTGCCCTATTAATAAACACAGCGTATCTGAAAAGCTTTAAAATGGAACAGCCTTCGTTTTAGGTATTAAAAATTGCCGCTGAAACAAATATTTTCATTTCAACACAAGTTTGAAACATTATTTTGATATATTTGTACATCTTTATCTATTGTTAGCCAAAAAAGTGCTGCCTACTAATTAATTTTTCGTCTTTATACCGTATTTGTAATTTCTGTCATGTTGTTAGTGTTTATTGTTTTTTATTTATGTTTATGGCCCACCCAAGAAAGATATATAATACAGTACTTTTTCAAAAGACATGAAAATACTGTACTTCAAAAATTCAAGTAGAATTTTGAATAGTTTTTTATTTATGTTTATGGCCCACCTAGGAAAGAGTACTTTTTCAAAAGACATAAAAATAATGTACCTTAAAAATTGAAGTAGAATTTTGAAAAGTTATTTAAAAGGTTCATATAAACTATTAACCAAGAAACAGATCAAAAAAATTTTGTTTTTACCAATTTACAGACATTTTACTACAAAATTTGTACCTGCTAATTTAAGGATTTTTGTAGTAAAATGTGTGTAAATTGGTGAAAATGTTTTTTTTTTTTTTGTTAATTTGATTCTAGGTAAATCATATGAAGAGATGACTCTTGATGAATTAGATGAATTAGAAGATGATGAAGACGAAAGGGTTTTACTACAGTATAGGTTAGTTGGATTGGATTGGATTTCTTTGGTTCACCAAGAACCACCAAAGAAAGTCTTGAGACTTACTTCTTGTGAGATCCCTCTGGTGGTGAATTGGTCAGTACACCGGGAAAAAGAGATTCCCTTTCTCTTTTCCAAAAAGTGTACTGCATTTTTCAAACGTGCACATGGGCAGTTTTGCACACGGGACCAAATGTGTCTCATCCGACTTTTGAAACTTACATTTCAGCCCTCCAGCTGAAACACAAGGAGAGAAACTAGGGAATTAAATTGGAGTCCAGAGATATGCCATCCTAAAACCAGTGTACTGTCACTAAATGTTAAACTGAGTAATTAGCATATATGTGGCAGTATTGTATACTTTAATACAGAGAAGCTATAATACTTTACTCCAAACTCAAGCAATTCCAATATTGATAACCTTATAATGTGGAGAATAAGAATATATTTTTAAGAAGTATACTGTTTTTTCGTTTATTTAATTTTTTCTTGGTCACTGATACTTGTTTTGGGATGGCAAGCCTCATACAGGTATAAACTGACGATTTTTAGCTTGAAACCTAAACCTGCATTGCTCAATTGTCCTCAGGCAACAACGAATAGCTGAGATCAAGAAATTACAACAAAAAGAAATTTATGGAAGTGTAAAAGAAATATCTGGCATTGATTATGTAAAGGAAGTAAACGAGGCAGGAGATGGTGTTTGGGTTGTACTACATCTCTATAAACAAGGGTAAGATGACATGTTTCATTGATGATATTATTTTATATACAAAATAAATTATATAGCTACATAAATCAATCATAAGAACTATGATAATTTATTATAAATATTTTGATAATAATTTGGGGTATAATTTGAGGTATTTATTAACTTATTACACGGAATATTTGTGCTCGGTGCAGAATAATTTGATTTGGAGTACTGTACTTGAATACTATGTAGAGAAAGTTACTAGAGGAATTTTAATAAAGACGATAAAAACATAATATTAGTTTAGCAAGTGACAGGGATTTTATGGTGTTTCTTCTCTTCTGTGTATGTAGCATACCTCTCTGTACCCTAATCAACCAACATTTTGCTCAACTGTCACGCAAGTTTCCAGCAACAAAGTTCTTAAAGGCTGTGTCAACGACTTGTATCCCAAACTTTCCCGATAAGAACCTTCCAACTATATTTGTATATTTTGAGAATGACATGAAATCACAGTTGATAGGACCTCATACGTTCGGGGGAATGAATCTCACTGTTGAAGGTAAGCAGGCATGTTTTGTGCAATTGAATGAATTTAATGAACAAGGAGAAATGTAGGAAGGCTTAAGCCTCAATTGCACTGGATTTATTTCAGTAAAAGTAACCGTCTTGTCGGTAAGTTTGACTGAAAAAATCCAGTGCAGATAGTCCCGCTCGGTTAACTTGACTGTCGCCGCCGGTTAGTTTTCGGGAGTGAAATTTACTCAGTAATTCCTACCGAGCTACTTTGACCGGCCTGGAAAATCCAATGCGAACAGCAACAGGTCGGTTAAATTAGGCCTCGCTAGGCCTGAAATATCGGAAGGAGAAATTCTAGGCTCTCATGATGTTGGCCTAGTCAGTCAAAGGAACAGAAACAGATCACGACGGCGATTTGCTTTGATCAGATCAGTGTTGCATGTCAGTACGGGTCATGTTACAGGTCAAAATGTACCGCCCTCAAATAGTTAATTTTACACTACTCGGGAAAACTAAACCGAGTTGAAAAGTCCAAGTGCGATTGACGGTAACATTTACCCTAGAAATGTTTACCGTGATGACGGTTACATATTCCCAAAATTTAATCCAGTGCGATTGAGGCTTTAGTTCTCCAAAATTTGCTGTTCCGTATCCCAATTATCAATTTTGAACTTGCTCCCACTCATCATTTATTTTATTATTATCTATTATTCTTTTCTCTTTAAATCACAATTTAAATCATAATTCAAACTTTTAATCAATAATCCTTTAGTTCCTTCTGCTTCTGCAACCATAGTGTTAATGTTTTTCAATTTTATTAATTTTCTTGTTTGTATTTTTGTATAACTATACTGTATTAGCCATAGTGGGCCTTGTCAAGTTAGCTTTCTGTTGCTATAGCTACTCTCTATAAATAATGTGAAATAAATAAATAAGTAAAAGTAAGTAAATAAACAAATAAACAAATAAATAAATAGAATAACAAACAAATAAATAAATAAGGAACAGGTTACTATTAAATAAAATAAACTGAAATAAAATGTCATAAAGTTGTCAACAAGGCTAAAGAGGAGGATGCAGTGGGACTGAGCTTTAAGAGATGGGCGTACAGAACACTAGGCTGCAAGTAGTGAATGGTAATAAGAATGGGCTACTGTAGATAGACAGGTGGGACTAGCCTACAGGTGGTCCTTGTAGGTAATAATAAAAGGAGATGGGTGAGCATAGAAGGTGGGTGAGTGGGGACAAAACTGGCTACAGAATGTGGGTGGGGAGAAGTCTGATATTCAAATGAGGCTACTAATTATATCTGTACTGTTTTGTAATTTAATTTATAGTAATAGGAATTCAGATATTTTGAATGGCATCAAGTTAAGATTTCAAAGGAATTTCCTTTTTCCTTTTTAATTTACCATTTTAAAATGTTTAAAAAAATTGTTTTTCTGTTTTAGATTTGGAATGGAAATTGTCAGAAATAGGTGCTGTGAAGACGGATATGGAGGAAAAGCCAAAACCGAAACAAAGGACTACTTTAACAATTTCATCAGGAAGAGAAAATAATGATGACAGCTCAGATGATGACTACTAGCGCCCTCTATCAACAAAGTTTTATATTGCTAAAAATTGCCACCTATCAGTAGATTTAAATCGTAATATCATTGACACAATAATTTGTAATAATAATAATAATAATATTAATTCTTTATTTATCCTCATTCAACTTGGAAATTTGGGCTCTTGGGGAATCTTGTACACCCTCTGTGCAGAGCCACCGGACTTAACTACAACGTGTAATTGATACAAACATGGCCTTTAACCCACCTAACTTTTTTGTGAGGGTTTATTCCAGGGGCTGAGTATATGATAGACGAGCATTCAATCAAATCTCGACTTTCAAGCCAGGTCTTGAATCTGGGTCCACAACAGTAAGAGGTAGGAAGCTTACCACGTGGTCTAATGCTTAGCAGCAGTGGCTTATCTAGGAATCTTGAAATAGTGGGTGGGGGAGGGGTTGGTGGTTGATGCTGGAGCGAAGGTGATGTGAGAAGATTGGTGATTAAGTGAGGGGGCACTATGTCGCAAAATCTATATAAACCTGATTTTTTTAAACTTTTTTCATCTGCTTAAGCATAACTTTTTTTGCTTTGAACATTTTCAATGGATGGGTGATATGGGGAGGGGGAGGGGGAAGGGGGTGCAAGCTTTTTAAGGGGTTCCCTGAGGCATCCACCTAGATACGCCACTGCTTATCAGTGAAGGAACCCCCTTTTAACAATACAGTTGGAGACACAGTTGGGGGGATTTTAGAAAGTTTGCTTGGCATTTTTTAGCTTGGGTTTAGGCCAAAATTTGGATTTATCATGAATACTGTGAAATATAGGTAATAACTTGAAAATACACGACTTGACCAGATTTTAATAAGAAATGTTTTACTCTTCCAAATTGAAATGTTTTTGTATTTCAAATAAATTAAACGAAATTTCCTATTTTATTGTAAATGTCATATTATGTTCGTCTGTATATTCAATACATTTTCCATGGAAGAATGCGGCATTGTATTAATGAGATCTCGAGCAAACAGTCCAGGCTTTGAGTCAAATGATGATCATTTGTTTCTGTCCTTGTCAAGACACTGTCTATGTTAGGTCCCTTCACATCATGTGCCTACCCGGCATCTTAACTGTCCACCGCATAGGCGTAGATCCCGGGGGGGTGGGGGATATCCCCCGATATATTTGACAAGGGGGATGGTCCATTGTATCATCCCCCAAATATTTTGACTCTATGGGATAAAATGGACCTTTACACACTTTAAAAGACTGTCACAGAAATAATTTGCACTGTCTTATGCGCTTACAAAGATGAAAATTAGCATAATGTATTAATGTTGATAACAAAATTATTTCATCTGGTACCAATCTAAGTTCCTCTTTCCTTAGATGTTAGATGTGCTTGTAAAGAGAGCCACATTTCACACTGAAGGGTGTGTACGACATCAGTAATGTTATGTCAATTCCAAGAATGTGTAAGGTTATATCGGTTGATGAGGAATTTATTGATTAGGCCTATAATAGCAAATTGCATCAATTTATTTTGCAAAAACAAGGTTTCCAGCTTCAGAGGGGGGGCACATCCCCTGTCCGCACAAGGGCAC
>NW_022754288.1:391308-392260 GCF_011630105.1 Anneissia japonica | reverse complement strand
AGAGTGGGTATTTATTTTCCCGGTTAGTAATTTACCATACCCACCCCACTCCCAATATAGAAAACAATACGACATAGGGCTTATCTTATTTATAATATAGGCCACACACGTGTGTTTGAAACTAAGTATAAGAATTTTCATCATGGTTTTATTTATTAAAAACATATTATTTCACTATCAATACACAGTGAGGCCCTTCTTTTAGGTTAAAACGATCTATCTTAAATTTGCCTTTCTTGAGTTTCGGACTATTATGTGTTTAAATAGCTTAAAAGGATAAACCTTAAAAAGCCCTAAAAAATTTGCGCAAAGTGCGCAAAATATTTTTGTGTTTTTAATTCTAATTTCGTTGGGATTGATGAAAACTCCCTAAAATGTGCAATTTATAGAAGAAATTGGCCTACCGTAACAAGAAATTCGCGCAAAGAATTTGAGAATTTTAGACACTTTCAGAGGATGCATTTGTCAAGGGGTGGGGAAAGATTTTCCAAAGTTGGATATTTTCCCCTTGTCCCCCGGTGTTTTTAATTCTAATTTCGTTGGAATTGATCAAAACTCCCTAAAATGTGCAATTTTTTTAGGAAATTGGCCCATGTGAACAAGAAATGCGCACGAAATTTGAGGTTTTTAGGCACTTTCAGGGGATGAAAAAGGCATTTATAAAGGGGTGGGAAAGATTTTCCAAAGATAGATATTTTCCCCTTGTCCCCCAGTGGTTACGCCACCGGGCAGCATAGATCAAAGGAGTTATGACAGTTTTTGAAGTGGAGAAGGGGTTGCAGGGTGTTGTGAGTTTGGTTATTATGATATCTTCCTTTTTATTCTTGTCTTTACTTTTTTTCTTCTCTTTTTCTTTTCCTTTCCTTTCTTTTCTCTTATTACCCAGCCCGGTACGACGGCTTGGTCAGCCCGGTAAAAACCGTCAGGGGAGGGGCAGTTTTCCCCCTGCTCC
>NW_022754288.1:340772-388991 GCF_011630105.1 Anneissia japonica | reverse complement strand
ATGTATATGTATATATAGGCTATATATATAAACTATGTAGACCTCTGTACTCTTCAGGATCTGTCTACCTTCAGGGAATGCATAGTGCTATGTAGTCTTTGCAATTCTCATGAAATAGCATTTTGAGCATTATTTATTACTTGTTGAATTAAAAGTCCCTGGTTCAATAGAAAGCTCTCACTCACCCGTTTTGGTGCATAATATACCGTTACGGGGTCAGTCTCAGGGTGTCTGTATAGGATTGAATTGTTTTTAGCCCCAATAATTTGGATTAAATATTGAATTGAATTACAAATAAACACTTACTACACTTTCTTTCAACTGAAAACAACAGAAGAATTGAATAGGTCTATGATATGATGTCGGATCGAAACTATTTAAAAATATGCGGAAATGACTAAACATTCAACTAAAAGTAAAACCATTAAACACACAAGCTTTTGATTGTTTGGGAAGTTTTCGGTTCTCTATTATTGTTTGCTACTTCCCCAAGTGCTGGTATGTTAATCAGGTAGATAAGAGCAAGAACTATTACAAATATATACAGTATTAGAAAAAAAAAAGTAAAGTTAAAAAAGAAGTTATCTCTATTATAAACTAGTGCATACCGCCATCTATTTATGAGAACTAAGATGCTGCTGTACTACAGAGTCTACTCGGGAGTGTAAAAAATAATTATATTACATCGCGTGGTGCTCTCTGTCGTCAAAGATGGAAACGACAAAGAAACGAAACAGGAACCGAAACTTGAATTGTAAGTTAAAATCACTTTGAAATATGTCTTTGGTAATCATGATGAATTATCAAAACTAGCTGTATTAGGTTTTATAGACGAGTCATTGTCCACCAGGCTGTTAATTAAGTACAGTAGGTTGGCTGGGCTGCACGATGTGTTTAGTACATGCTTTCCGATGAAAGAGACGCGCGAGAGGAGGCCATCAATATACATCATTGGGTATTGTGATCCAGGTAAGCCAGCTTAATAGTTAGCCAGTTAACTTATTCAGTCCCTCCATTGTTGGTGTAAAGTTTTGGTTGCAATCGGTTCTTTTTTTTTCGCACAAGGTATCATTATGCCGCTTTGAGGCATATAGTGGTAGCTAGTAAGCTACAATAAATATTTTTAAAGACGATAAATATAAAAAGTAATGCTCTACTCTAGGGCAGGCTAGGCCTTATAGGTAGGCCTAGCTAGGCTAGGCTACCTAGCTAGGCCCTATCATATGACATGCCAGGGTAGCTCTAGCTAGGCCCAAGCCAAACCCAGCCTACTACTACTATAATAACTGAACACTTAGATTGCAGTGCCTGACCTTTGGTATTGTCCCATGGGGGTATAATTGTTAAACCCTGCAAACTCGGCAAACCTCCAAAAAATCACCGCAAACCCCATCCAAACCTTATGATAATGATTGAATCACATAGTATAGGACTCAACTTGGTATCTCAATAAAAAAAATCCTAATTTTAGGCCAAATAAAAAAATATACTTGTACAAACAAATCTGTTATATACCTCGGTTTGACGACGTACGTAAAATTTAAAATAATTTAATTTAAAATAGTTTCTGTTATGGCCAGTTTCAGTCAAAGTTTTGGCTTGCCACCCATTCATACAGTTGAAAATTCAAAAAATTGCAAATCTTTGCTGTCTGTGGCAATTCATGGGCTGCATATATAAATGGTCTTAAATGTGTTTGTCAATGTTTAAAAAAGATGTACCGACTCAATTGTAGACTTTCTTTTATGTACAAGCCAAAACGGTGACATAAACTGAAACCGACTACCATGCAGAGATTTAAATCATGGAGAAAAAAAAAAGGGCCCCCCGCCCCTGAAAATTTTGGAGGGGGTGACGCTTAAGAAGTATATTTTTTTATTCGGCCTTAAGTTCGTCAGTAAAAAGGCCATTTTTTGTATACAAAAAATTGCTAAATCCTCAATAAAAAAATCATAATTCTATGTTCGTCACAACCTATTTTTGGGGTAAATAAAAAGGCCATTTTTGTATTAAAAAATTTCTAAACCCCGCAAACCCCCAAAACACAGTGCAAACCCCAAAAGCTAGCCCTACCTAGGCCCCCCTAGTCGAAAGTCAAGCCAATTCACACACACAATCGTACGTAGACTAGGCCTTGCCAAAAATAAATATTGTACAAACAAATCTGTTATGTACCTTGGTTTGACGACGTACGTAAATTTTAGTTTCTAAGGCCAGTTTCAGTCAAAGTTTTGGCTTGCCACCCATTTCATACAGTAAAAAATATTGCAAATGCAATTCTTTGCTGTGGCAATTCATGGGCTGCGTATATAAATGAATCAAATGTGTTTCTCAATGTTTAAAAAAGATGTACCGACTCAATTGTAGACTTTCTTTTATGTACAAGCCAAAACGGTGACATAAACTGAAACCGACTACCATGCAGAGATATAAATCATGGAGAAAAAAAAAAAGGGCCCCCCGCCCCTGAAAATTTTGGAGGGGGTGACGCTTAACAAGTATATTTTTTTATTTGGCCTTAAGTTCGTCAGTAAAAAGGCCATTTTTTGTATACAAAAAATTGCTAAATTCTCAATAAAAAAATCATAATTCTATGTTCGTCACAACCTATTTTTGGGGTAAATAAAAAGACCATTTTTGTATTAAAAAATTTCTAAACCCCGCAAACCCCCAAAACACAGTGCAAACCCCAAAATAGGTTGTCACGAACATAAAATTATGATTTTTTTTTACTTAGATACCAAGTGAGTCCTATACTACATGATTCAATCACTATCACAAGGTTTGGATGGGGTTTGCACTGTGTTTTTGGGGGTTTGCAGGGTTTAGCAATTTTTTTAATACAAAAAATGGCCTTTTTACCCCAAAAATAGGTTGTAATAAACATAAAATTATGATTTTTTTTTAATTGAGATACCAAGTGAGTCCTTTACTACATGATTGAATCACTATCACAAGGTTTGGATGGGGTTTGCACTGTATTTTTGGGGGTTTGCAGGGTTTAGCATTGTTTTTATACAAAAAATGGCATTTTTACCCAAAAAGTAGGTTGTTACGAAGGAAACATTATAATTTTTTTTAACGAAGATACCAAGTGAGTCCTATACTATATGATTCGATCACTATCACAGGGTTTGTATGGGGTTTGCACTGTGTTTTTTGAGGTATTTCTAACAAAAAATCAATATTTTACCACAAAATAGGTTGTTATGAGCATAAAATTATATTTTTATTTACTAAGATACCAAGTTCAGTCCTATACTGCATGATTCAATCACTATCACAGGGTTTGGATGGGGTTTGCGGTGTTTTTTTTATTAGGTTTGTGGGGTTGAGCAATATCCATGTCAAATTGGCTGGAAAATAATTTGGGGATGAGTAAAACTCATTGCTGGCGATGGGACATTACTTTTTATTGCATCTACCAAGTTTCTCATCCGCTTTTGGCGCTTTTACTTTTCTGCAGTCTTTTGTACTGCTGGCAACTTAACACAACAAACATACATTATTTGCACTTTATTGTCTAGATATCAATGAAGTAATGAACGTTAGAATGTTACCCTGATGTTTGACAAGTAAGTATAGTCATCCCTATCGCCCTCAGCATCACCATGTGTGACATGTATACTCATCGCTGGCTATTAAGGACCTACATGTCTTAAGCCAAAATTGAGGCCAGGATTCGACATTCAGTTATTTTTTTTCAATCAACAAATATTCAAAGGCATGCAAATTTTTATTTTATATAATATATATGTTGAGCGCAAATATTTTGATTGACATGCATAAACTTGGATTTGAGGGTTTTTGTGTATAGTGTGCGATGTACAGTAAAATAGCCAAAAATGGGTGGGTGCATTGCTTAATTACAGTCTAAAAAACATTTTAGACTTTATTAATGGTGGGCGGTGGGTTTGCAAAACAAGGTATTAACTCTTGGCTCACTTCTGAATTTGAATAATTAATGTGTAATACAATCTCTTATTTGTATTTTAATTTAGAATATTTTTTTGAGGGGGGAGGTAGGGAGGTTTAATTATATTCTATCCTTATCCTACTTGTAATATGAAATTTAATTACTTTTGTTATGACAACATACCTTATTATGGTCTTCTTTTTTCTAGGAAAAACAATTGTAAAGCTTGTAATAAGAAATTTACTACTTTTGTTATGACAACATACCTTATTAATGGTCTTCTTTTTTCTAGGAAAAACAATCGTAAAGGCAAAAACCATACAAAAGCAAACACAAATGCACAAACAATGGAGGAAGAAGAAACACAAGCTTTAGTCAGCACTAGTCCTGTCCCTCAAGGAACTGAGTCTCACCTTAGATTAGAGAAAGAAACGCATGAAGACCATGGAAAAGCAGACAATTATGGTTCTGTTATTAGTAAGGAAGGAACATTAGAAGTGAAGCAAGAGGAGGAACGGGTTTCCAGAAATGCTTCATCTTTAGATGCCCCATCTACTGTAGGTACGTCGGTCGATACGCCTCTTTCTCAGGATGTGGAAGATGAGGTGTCGGAAACCGAAACAAACGTTCCTATGAGTTGTTCAGAAACTTCTGAGAATCCAAGTTCCATTGTAGCAGAGGAACATGATCTCGCTATCGTCAAGATCAAAGAAGAAAAAGTAGATGTAAATGATGAAGCTAGAGGAATTGACACTGAAGATAGAGAGAACGCTGCCACGGAAACTGAATGCACTCACGAGGAACACAATGAGTCCTCCCCAGCTAACATCAATGTCAATACTACCAAAAGTATCAAAGACAATGAAGACTGCTTGAATAATACTAACAAGTCTATTAGTGAGGAGCAGGAGGAGAGATCAGAATGTACGAAGACGCCAAGCGAATGTTCAGAAACGGGTAGTGAAAAGCTGCGAAATATACGCAGTGCTAGAGCCAGGGAGCGTAGCACGAATATGCCAGCGGAAGGACATATTGGAACAAAGCCAAAGTTTCGAAATATAAGACCCGGATTCACCTTTGAACCGGGGATCAAGGTTGAGGCCATGGATTACCTCAATAATTGGTAAAAAAATTAATTAATTTTCCTACTTTAATAATTAATATATTGATCATCTATGTTAATGTGTAGTGAGTGATGAATCTTCAATTCCAACATACTACTATAGATGATGATTATTAACAGTAGTTTAATTTAATATAGTTAAGTTATTTTTCATCGAAGTTTCCTTCGATTGTTTTGATTTTTTCCTTCGGATGCACCATCAATGTGATAAATGCCACTGTAACAAAAGTGATTCCAAATAAAAACTAAACTAAACCAAGCTAGCATAGTACTATGTCTCCTTCAGCAACCTGATGTTTTATGCTTCATAGCAAAAAAATGTTGGAATGAAAGTTTAAAATATTCCTCGATGACAGTGTTTTTGCTTTTTTATAATCACCTGTTTATTTTTGTGGGTTTTATTAGGTACGCTGCAAAGATTGTACGTGTAGACTGGGATGCCCAGGAAGTGCAGATCCATTTTGAGGGCTGGAATGCACGGTATGATGAATGGCTGGATTTTCATAGTGAACGTTTGCGACCAGTTCCCCGCCAGTCAAATCGAAGAGATAGCTTCAATGAAGGTCAGCTTCGGGTAAGAAATGTCAGGAAACCCTACGGAAATTGAAGTCAATGAACTTTTTGATAAGTCCCGCCTCTTGTGAATTGTTGCTAAGCAACTATAATAACATGCAAACATGCTTGCTTGACAACACGTTGAGACATGTTCCTGGCCCTGTTCTGATTAGTCGATTAAGTTTGATTAACGCTCCAGATTAGTCCATTAATTGCATTCATGCTGTTGTTCACAAGCTCGATTCTTTTTAGTTTGAATCCCAAAAAGTCAATATTATTCTGCTCATTTGTTCAATTAGCTGAAAAGTAGTTGGAATGTGAGGTCATAGGTTGCCTCATTGGTGGAATAAAGTGTCTTAGAAAACCTTAAAATGGCTGAAATTTGCCCACGTTTTCTAGGCTAAACCCCGACGGCCTTGCTGGAAAGGGTCAGATCCCTGTTGACCAGCTAATCACTGTTCCAAAACTGTAATTTGTCAATACACACCACCCTATGGTTAACTCCTACCATCATCAAATTTCATTTGATTGTATTATTCATAGAGAATTATATAAAACAGTTTTTATAGAAATATATTTGTTTTTAATAATTATACTTTTTCATAAACTGCAGAAATATAAACCAGGAGAGCAGGTTTTGGCACGCTGGACCGATTGTCGTTTTTATCCGGCAAAAATAATTTCAAACAACAATGGGTCTTACCAAGTTCTCTTCTATGATGGCATCAAGAAAAACGTCCAAGCAATCAACATTAGGGATATACCGCCATCCCTTCAAGAGAAGGTATTTTTTTAATTCAATATCTATTATATTTCTTGCCCACGCTCACGCTTAGGTGAAATTTTCTTTCGCCAAAATGGAGAAAGGTTTCGCCGTTGGCGAATTGGTGAATGGCTAGCGTGAGCGTAGCTTGCCTATAATTTTTCGCCATGTTCATATCAATTATAGTATTTAAATTTTCATCATGCGCATTCACATTTCTATGGGAGTTTTCACTTCAGCAAATGTGGCAAAGACAAGCCACACCAGTCACTCGTTATTAATACAGTGTTAGAGAGTAAAATAATAGCTTTAAAATGGTAAAAAAATCATTCAAATCGGACATTTCCTTATGAAGTTACAAGCGTTTAAGCATACAGCTGTTTAAAGAACAATATATGAGAAATCAGCCTTCAAAGTTTATGATTTCAGGCATTTCTCATGCAGAAACTATCATCAAATCCTTAAAAAGTGTTGCTTTAACACTGAAAGTGCGGAAAATAACAGCATAGAATGATGTATAGATATGTAAAGATTAGTTTAGTGCAATAAAATAGATTTTTTAAAATTTGACATTCCAGCAGGTTTTGGCCATTTTCTCTGAAACACGATTTGCGACGAGTGACTGGTTTTGCTTGTCTTTGCCACAAATTCAGTAGTTCAAACTTTTTCTACTTTTTGTGAAGCGAAATAATGCGCAACCAATCAGAGCTCAGGAAGCAAACCAACGCTTTAGATTCGCCCGAATAAATTTGTCTAGTGAAATACGGCCTTACAGGTAGTGTTCCTATTGATAAATATAGCAAAAGCACTTTGAGACTAATGACATTAATAAAAAAAAAATTCAATTTTTTGAATTTTTATCTTATGCTATGGACTTATAATAATTATCATCTGGTTTGTTTTTTACTCTTTTATGTAGAAGGCCAAAGAAGCAGCATATGAGAAGGAATGGACTCGAGCGCACAGTCGTCGAAAGATGGAAAGAAGCCAGTCTTTTGAAAGTACATATTTGTTATGTTTATTTTTTTCAATAATTTTTTATACATTTTATTAGCTTTTCAATTTCATATAACTTTAAAATTCTGTTTGTGTTGAGCAAATAATGTGTAAATTTGAATATTTGAATTTCTTGATTTATGTAAGTACATAATAGGAGCTTTTACCATGAATAATAATTGGGATGAAAAATATACTTTTCTCATGATTTGTATTTAATATCGTTAATTGTCTTTACATGACTTGAATTTGCTGGCTATCAAAGGATTTTTGTAGTAAAAAGAAATCCATGAAAGCATAATAAGTAATTTCGTAGTTTGAATTGCGCATGCCCGTATCAAGGTCATTCGACATGTGTGTATGTTTGTTCATTGACCTTTGATACATAAAGAAATCATGGAATTTTTGGATTAATTTTTTTCTGATTTTACCATAAGCACTATTAATATTTTGGTAAATAAGGTTGGGAAAGAATGCGGTGCTAGAGAACCAAATCAGTGACATGAGATTACTGTTCTGGCGCTAAGCCTACTAAACTAAACCTTTGTTCAGTGTGGTACACTCTTTAATCAATGAGGAACCACATAACCCTTGTGTCTAATGCATTGATTATAAGCTCTTTATGATGTGTATTCATGTTTTTACTTAGGTGACAGCCCAACTGCGCCTAAAAGACGTTTATCAGGAAACAATTCAACACCAGTACAATCAAAGAGAGTACGTCATGCAAGCACATCACCAAGATTAAAGGTCAGTTACTATTAATGCGCTAGTTTAATCAAAAAATTAATTACAGTACGGCCTGCAATTTGAGACCTCTAAATCCGACACCTCTTGAATTCGAGACCGCCTTTTCAAAGAACCAAATAACATCTTTAATCTAATAACACTATAAGCTAACCCTCTATATGGAGACCAAACCCAGAGACCACAAATTTTCAGATCCCAAATTGGAGGGCAAACTGTATATTATTAGCATTCTCGCTCCTTTTTTTGCTGGTAAATTTTAGTTTTTTAATAATTATCTATGTAAACGTTTTCAATTTTGTACATTTTATGCCATAAAAAGAAAATACTTAGTGTTGTGCCAGAAATGGTAAATTTTTCGTGGCTTCAGAGCAGCACTGATTTTAGAGGTACTTACACTAGCACGGTGCTTACCACTAATTATTTGAGTAGTGTTTTCCAAACCCTAGTACATGCTGTTGAAATTTGTATGCCTTCACCAGTCTGACTCGTAACAACGTTGGTATTTTTTATTTCGTAAGAAATGTGTTTTCCTAGTCCCAATTATATCAAATATCAAGACACCTACGATCAATAATCCTACCAATGTGATTATACATGCTTCTGCTTATTGATAATTGACCTTTCTGAAGTGTCAATCAAATTTAGCAACTGACCAATCAGAACAGGGCCTGGAATATGCTTGTGTCCTACAAACACATGTGTTTCCCCACAAACACATGTTTGCGTAGGCCTGTATATATTTACGCTGTTGTTTTATGAGCCATAGCAACAATACCCAAGGGCTGGGTGATAGCGAGAAGGTCCATATAATTGGTATTGAGGACAAAAATTGAAGCTAACAGAAATTTTATGAAGAAAATATTTCTGCTACAGTACACTCACAGTGCTTAATTCCTGGTCGCTGGCCCTGATGAAAACTTAAACTAGAGTGCATCAAATTAAACAAATCTAAATTATTAACTACAATAACATCTCATTGATGTTAAAAACGTATATAACCATAAATACTGTAATCACAGTTGCTCTGGCCTTAGGTCGCCCCCTCCCCCCAAATGCATTGTGCCTGTGACCCAGGCCCATTAACGAGTTCTATTTCAGTGTATTGAATCATGCTCATTTCACAGAAGGCAAACTGTGTTCACTTACTGTTGGGCTTCAATAACATGACTTGAAGTTGGGGGCCTATCTCAAGAAGCTAAATAGAAATTGTCATCATCATAAGTAGCCCTCACCACTGGAGGGCAGGAAAGGACATGGGTGTATCTTTGTTTTTAATTAAATGGAATTTCAGTCCAATTTATATTAGATATTGTTTATTGTAAGAGAAAACAAATTGATTCCACTGATTTTGTTTGAAACTGTACATTTGCTGTTTACAAATCATAGTATCTGTACTGTGTGTTTTTCGTTTAATTGTATCAATAGAAAATTTACAATTTTGGTATTGAAAAATTGGTACTGGTCTATGTGAGAGGGCTGCAGGGGAAGATTTAGGAAGGGGAAACGAGGGGCACTGCCATCTTTTTTTTTAATACAAAAAAAGAAAATGACATACAAAATACTAAATCCTACAATATTTACAACAGCATACAGTATATTGAACACAAATCATCATAAATAGATCTGTGTATTGCATCTAGGGCCTCAGGGTGCCACTTAATATTAATTTAATAGTTGAATAATGCTTACAAAGCATATATGCTTTTTATATTTGCATATCTTTATATTATTTGCTAGATAGCTTTTTTTTTCTTTGTGCAAACGTTTATATTCACAGATTATTTTCTTTCAAAAAATATCAGTATTCATGCTTTTCGCTTTAAAACAAAAAATGGCTCAAGCTCGTACTGTGACTGTTCGACTTTCTTCAACTTGTAGGAGTTGTCTGATGTTGATGTTAGCAAATGCTGGGGCAGTGAGTTGAGCAACAACCACAATAATCACGATGTTGACTTTTACTCAAATGTAACAGATGGAGATTCCGATGAAGAAGATTTCATGATGCCTGCAAATTTAGATTTAGAGGAATCTGATGATGAGGAGAGCAAAAGTTCTGCCAGTCCAGGAACTGTTGTGTCAGATACAAAGCTGACGAGTTGTCACTTTAATTTGAAAGTTTCGAGACCAAGATCATTACCAACATGTGCTCCATCATTTGGAAATGGTCTCCAGTTGATGTCAGAAGTGGCACGCAGATCAGAGCCTTCAAGATGTGGTCAAGTGCTTAAGTGGCATCATTATGATGAAAATATTTATTCAAGATCGAGACAGGCAGGTTCCAGGATTGAGCTGCTGCAGCAAGGTCCATCTGAACCAAATAGGTCGATTCTATTACATAACCATCTAAAACCGAGGAAGATAGACTCGGAAACCACTCAGAAAGATTCAAGATTACTATCCAGTTTAAATATTCCAGTCCAAATTCCAAGAATGAGACCTCGCTACATTCATGTTGATCCTCTTTCAAATGCTCAAATAAGAACCAATGTTAATAACACCAGTCATTTGTCAAACAAAATACCTAATTCTGCAAGTGGTCACAACATAGAGATGACTACAGCACCCATATTTTCAAAAGGCTCAGTTGACCAATCCAGGATTAAGGAAAGCCATGATGGTAAGGGCTATAGTATTGATAATGTCTTCAGTAATAGGAGGACTGCTGAGCAACAGCATTTGCATCCTTCCCTATCGACAGCTCCTATGAATCGAAAGCTTAATCCAGCTCATAGTCACAGTAGCTGTTGCAAGTGTCTCCAACATTATGTTGACATCAAGTTCCGTTCGATTGAAACTCAGTTAAGAAAGCTCCAATGTGATATTTTGTCAGAAGTAAAATGTGAAATACAATCTGTTCATAAGGATGTGCTAAATGAAAACCGTAAAGTACTGGAAGATTTTAAAGGTGATGTTGTTACAGAAACAGTTGCATGCATCATAGATGAAGTAAAGGAAACTATCAAAAATGAAAGCAAGGGAATTATTAAGGCTATTGTTAGAAATCAATCAAGCTCACAGTCTGAATTAAATACAAGAAAATCTGGTACAACTGCTGTATTTAGCAGTTCTGTTTTTCCAAATGACTTACCGAAAGCTAGTCACTCTCTTGATGATACTTCTAAAACTAAACATCAATTGAAAGGCTCAATTTGGTGTATGCCATCCAATTCTAACTTTAGCAAAAGTGGGCCTATGGGCTTTGTTGTCCACGGTAAAAAGGATTTTCAGAAATCATCACCAAAAACTGTGCCATTCCGCAATAAAAGTCAGACTATAGGAGGTGTAAGCTTTGACAGGTCAAAGAGTAAATTTCACTTAGGTCCTCCAGCAGATGCAAATCATCAGTCTGATAGAACTATGACATCTCAGAACAACCAATTATTGAACTCGACTAAGCCAGAATTGATAAACATGGAAAAAAAAGCTTTGTCTCAAAATATGGATAAGGATTTAGAAATTGAACTTGAAATGTCAGATGGAGAGGTTGAAACTCAAGAATGCCTTGATGTTTCAAAAAGTCCGTCAGATCACACAGACTCCAGTCCAGGTGAAAGACCATCTATCACTGAACATGATTATCAAAATGTAGTCAGTGATCCCTGCAAAAGTGATGGGAAGAAATTAACTTCTTGTGACGCTGTAAGTTCGCAATCCAAAGAATGTGAAGCCATCACCCAGACGATTCAGAGAAAAAACTACCAGATACCTCAACCCCATAAACCAGGTATTGTTAGAGGCAATGGCCAGCTCTCAGAGTCTCGGAGGAACAGAGTTGGTTTCTTGAAAGAACATAGTCTTTCATATCCTAAGTACTATCAACCAAGCCCACTGTCTACAGTTCTAAACACAAAGAGACCTCCAATGCCATTCCTTTCTACAAGTTCTTCCAGGACTGGAGGACCAAATTATGTTAAAAGCGGGAATAATTTTGTACCATCTCACCACAAGATATTCTGCCAAGAATCTCCATCGGATTCTGCTTTTAGATCAGACAACTTTAATAAAGATTCTATTGAGATGGTTATTATTGGAAGCCATCCGTACAAAATGGAAATTCCAAAGAGCGTATATCATGACATTCAGAACAAAAGCAAGTCGGTTACATACTTTATTAGAAAACTTTTATCAACCTTATTCACGAATGAGGAATTGGCAAGCTCCAGAATAGATGCAGGAGAGGTTGTCTGGAAATCACGGCGGACATTCAAGAATGCTCTGGATCCCTTTCGTCTGCAGGTTATCTTGATGCAAGCCCAGAAGGAGTTCCCTGATTTCAATGGAGATCTACTGTCTGATAGTATGTTGAGAGAAGTCATAAACTGCAAGTGCCGTTGCGCTGCATTCAACAACATACAAAAAGATTAATTTAATTATATTTTTTATAAAAAAATTAATACACTATTTTTATTTTTTAAACTTGTTATAGTAAGTTTATGTTCCTGAGTGTAATTTTTTTTTTTTACTTTTTAAATATCTATATTTGATGATAATTTATATTTACTGTATATATTTATACATTGTATTAAATTTATGATATAAATTACCTTTATTTTATTAATATGAGTGTCTGATTTACAGTATTTTTGTTTTTTTGTCATCCAACCCATTTAGGTACTGGCTTGGAGTAATAGATGTGATAAAAATAATTATATACAGGTCTCCATCTATAATTAAAAACCCCTCCAATTAATGACCACCTCCAATTAAAGACCACTTTTCTGTGGTCCCAAATTAGCAATGTCTTCTCTATTATTCTATAGAGACCAAAGCTGTAACGAACATGGAAACCCCGATCACAAAAGGGGTCGTTAATTGGAAGGAGATCTGTATTTTAAAATGTTATTCAATTTGCCACTTTGCCTGCAACATGCTATATTTTTTTATTCTTTTAATTTGTATTTTTTCAAAATAAAGATACTTAAAGTATATATTCAGGATTTTGTATCCATAATTGTTAAATCAATACTGAGTATAAAGTCTACTCCAATATTTACACAATCCTCAAAAGTTGAATACTTAATTTCAACTTAGGCAGTACTACTGTAATTATAAATAACAATTTCAAACTTTTATTGTTTAAATCTAAATCTTTTGTGAAAGGGGGAAAATGTAAAAGTTTGTCTTGAAAAATATGACTCAAAAGTGATTTTTAAAATCTCTTTTTATAGATGAATTTTTGTTTCAAATTTTAGTTTCACAATTAAGGACAGTTATGTATCGCAGTTTCAGTTTCAACAATTGTACAAATAAATTTTTTTCCAGGCAACTTTAATTGCTTATTTTCAAAAGCAGAAGTTTTGTCCATAATTACCTTTAGAGAACAGAAACTGTAAATATAATTGAAATTGTATCTTTTGTAAGTAGAATAAAATTAGCTGCAGGGCTTGTTTGTTGGACAAATACAGTATTCTTAACTTCTTGTTATAATGATCATCAGGATAATATCAGTGTGCTTATGAACAATTTTTTTTTTGTACATACAATATTATTATTTATTACTTTGAATGTTTTTTTTTTAAATATTATAGTTATATAATTACAGTACCTTTTTTTTATTCCTTAAAATGTCCAATGTAATCAGATTTCATTTGCATGTATTGTACTACTATTGTCTTGTGTTTTATCTATTAACGTTCTCAAATAATCAGGCCTAGCAACATTGTTGAAATAGTGTACACAAATGCCATTAAACATTTATATAATTTATAGGCTATCAGCAATATTATTGGATTTAATTGCAATTTATATTTTATGGCAAAAATAGATTTAGATAAACTTTACTGGCAATATTGATTTGTGCTAATTATATTTTATATGAAATTAATAAATGAATTTTGCAGAAAAGGTATAGCAAGAGTGCCTACATATTTTAATGTATATTTTTTTCATACAGTTCATCAATTAGAAAACAAAGAAATAATAATAGTACGCTTACTTACTGTAAATATTCAACATGGGAGCATGTACAATTTATCTACAAATTCAAAATATAATTGTCTGTTTCCCACCCGACCCCATAAACTGGGTTGAGCTTTACTAACTTTAAAAACATTAAAAATCAATATTTGAATGCAGTTCAGTAACACTTTTGTGACTGGGGTTTCCATGGTCTTTAGCCAACTTTGGTCTATTAAAATAATAAAAATTAACCCTTTCTAGTCGTATGGCGTCACGACGATGCCCTATTCGACCATAATTTATAGCGAGGGGCGTCGTACGTACGCCCTGTATAGCTTTCATGATAATTATTTTATGGCTAGGCTGCCCTCTATAGGATTTTTTGAGTGTGATGTAGGTGTATTTCTGTAGAGGGCATCCTGTATTTAGACCAAATAAAATTCCTGCGCCCAGTAAAAACCTGACATTTAGTGTAGATGATGTAATTTCCCAGCTTTGGTACAGCCTCAGGCAAAGGTAATGTGGCAGACTGGAAAGGGTTAAAGAAATTTGTTACTTTGGACAACAGAAAAGTAGCCTGTAATTTGAGGGGTCATAAATATTTTGTGATCATAAATAGGCACATCATGAATGTGCATGTAAAGAAAATTTATTAAATCTGGACAGAGCATAAACCATGAAAACTGAACTGTTTTGATCTGCATCTCATGGAAAGTAAATAGATTTTTTTTTTTTATCCCAGGGCCGAAAACAACAATGTATTCCGCAGGTAATTAAGAATATTTGCATGCGGTTTTTTTGCCTTCCTGTATGTAGGCAACTATCCAATGGACTCAGCAAAATGCGATAAGATTTTCCGGAAGAGATCCTTTTATTAGCAATTGAATATATGAGTATTTTACAGATTTCAGCACATCTTAATAAGCATGCAACACAAGTAAGGTAAAGGTTGTCCTGTGTTCATTACTGAACGTAGAAGAATGAGCTGTGAACCCTTTGTACTAAGCCTCGGTATTGTGTGGTAGGCTGGCCAGTTCCTTTCCACGCCGCCTTTTTTCCTCCCCAGTAGTAAACCACTGGGTACCCATTTATACTCCTGGGTAGAGAGAGACAAAGGTAGATAAAGTGCCTTGCCCAAGGACACAAGCAACTTGCACAGTGAGAGTTCCGAACCCCTGACCTCAAGGTTGGGAGTCCAAGCCACAACCGATGCGCCAACCGCTTCCACTTGCAACACAAGTATCACAGCAAAAACAATCAGGAAATACTAATACAGTATACTTTAAATGACCAAATATGCAAAAATGTAAAAGAAACACATTATTACTGTCTGGTACTAAAATCTATTAACAAATCCCATAAACATTCAAAATATAAGATAGAATTGATCTTATTTTTTAATTGATTTATAAACATTTGAATACAAAGCCCACAGATAAAAACACATCATGAGAAGAGCAAGTTTGCCCGATGACAAAGGGTTGGGGAGGGGTCTCGAGTCAAGAATACTAAGTACAGGTCAATCTTTTTTTCACAATCTTTTTTTTTTTAACAAAATTGATCCTATTAAAATATCACATATAGTTACCAACCAATGGCACAGATCAATATCAATTCAATTTTTTGGTTGATTTACTACTGACATTCTGCCATTTAAACCCTTAATTTGTATGCCAGCCACTACATTAAAGCTAGGCTCTGGGGGAAAAAACAAGTTTTGATATGTTGTACTGTACAACTGTTTTGAATATTTAAAAACCAGGGCCGGATTAAATGGCTGTAGGGACTGGGGTTATAATTGCAAGTGGGCCTAAATACTCTGTGGCTAAACAAGATTTTTGGTGACTTTTCTTGGGGTTCGGGGCCCCATCGGGGTTGTGGTGCCCCTAAAAGCCCCTATGTTAATCTGACCTTGGGGGAAAAAGGGTGGTTACGTCTCTTTTTCTCCCAAGTTTTTAAATATTCAGAAATCTATCTCGTTAAGCATTCCCGAGTTTATTGTTGGATATGCTTTTTCTGTCTTGGTTAGAAAAATCAGTTGTAACATTTTTTTCCCTCTATTTTGAAACTATGTAGAAATGGGGTGTCAAATAATTGGCAAGGAAACCTTTTGTTTATTTAGTTGAAAGCTAATTACCAGTGGTGGCACTACAGGGGCATGGGGATCGCTCTTCCAGAAAATATTCCTGCCCTCTCCCCCAGTTTTCCCCACAACCTAATGATGGATATCAATCGCGAGTAAAGTTGATGCAGGGCAGTCGCTTATCCAGTAGCTGTCTCTTATACACATCTAGATGTGTATAAGAGACAGATTCGAACGTATGCCTTTGTATCACACACCCTTAAATGCGGTGTGTTTAACTAACTTATACTTAATACAAACTACATGGAAAAGTCTTTAAATCAAAGATAAAGGAAAATCAATTGATATGATAAAGCTTTTGTTATTGAACTTGTCTGGATAAGCAGGCCTGACCACTTCAAACATCCTCCAAAGTTCTGACAATAGTACAGATTCTGATGTTTACAGCATGTGGTATTGCATTAATTGGAATGGAAGAAATTACTAATTACAAGTCAACAAACCCACTCAAGGCAAATCTAACTAATTTAATAAACCAGGGTTGGGGAAGGGTCTCGAGCCAAGAATACTAAGTACAGGTCAATCTTTTTTTCACAATCTTTTTTTTTTTAAACAAAATTGATCCTATTAAAATATCACATATAGTTACCAACCAATAACACAGATCAAAATCAATTCAATTTTTTTGTTGATTTACTACTGACATTCTGCCATTTAAACCCATTTTATGTATGCCAGCCACTACATTAAAGCTAGGCTCTGGGGGAAAAAACAAGTTTTGATATGTTGTACTGTACAACTGTTTTTGAATATTTAAAAACTGGGGAGACCAGGGCCGGATAAAATTGCTGTGGGGACTATAATTGCAAGTGGGCCTAAATACTCTGTAGCTAAACAAGATTTTTGGTGACTTTTCTTGGGGTTCGGGGGCCTACTTTCCCCATCGGGGTTGTGGTGCCCCTAAGAGCCCCTATGTTAATCTGACCCTGGGGAAAAAGGGTGGTTACGCCTCTTTTTCTCCCAAGTTTTTAAATATTCAGAAATCTATCTCGTTCATTCCCGAGTTTATCGTTGGATATGCTTTTTCTGTCTTGGTTAGAAAAATCATTTTTTTCCATCTACTTTGAAACTATGTAGAAATGGGGTGTCAAATAATTGGCAAGGAAACCTTTTGTTTATTTAGTTGAAAGCTAATTACCAGTGGTGGCACTACAGGGGCAAGGGGAATTCGCTCTTCCAGAAAATATTGCTGCCCTTTCCCCCAGTTTTCCCCACCCAACCTAATGATGGATATCAATTGCGAGTAAAGTTGATGCAGGGCAGTCGCTTATCCAGTAGTGTGCTTATTACGATCAATACAAGCAATGTATTTACCCCCCCCCCCTCCTTACATTTTACCTTTTCCCTCCTCACTTGTTCACCCAGATTTCAGACGCTGGCACCGCCACTGCTAAAATTTAAATTACACAAAAAAGCTGAATGGCACTCACAGCAACAATTCATAATATTCCAATGAGAGCAGTTTAGCTCTACTTGTGTTTCAGCCAGAGGGCTAAAATACTTGTGTGAGTTAATGATAGCACGCTGTCTTTCAGATACTGTACAGGATTTAAGCTGTTGGTCGTTGGTCCATGTTCACATGTCCAGGCACATGCCTACTAATACATACACATTTTATGAACTTTGCACACAATTTGGAAGAGAGTAGGCAGTAGACTCTTCCAGAGTGTCAATCAAACTTAACAACTGACCAATCACAACAGGGCTAGGAATACACACATGTCCTACAAACACATGTTGTCCCACAAACATACGTTTTTGCGTATGTTCCAAGGGGGATAGCGGAAATGCCCAATGTGTCCTGGTTATTTTTGTTCTTAATTTTAAAGAGTGCAAAACTTAACTTTCTTATGACCCCTCCGAACCCTATAAGGGTACATTGATCATTTCGTTGTTCTAAACTGGAGTCTGTTTTATCAATGGTTGTATACAGTAGCATCCCTATACAGTTGAAGCCATTTTAGCCATCAATTTTACCGGTACAAATTACTGGCCAACCAGTAAAGTTTTGAGTTTTAAAATAAAAAAAAATTACTGATTAGGCCTAGGTAGTCTAGATTGGCACTCTTTTAATAAACATCATTCCAGTTTATGCCTAAGGTATGAATGTTGTTGTTTCTTCATGTCATTGAACCCCAGTCAAAACGGGTAATGCCTCTGCGCGCATAGCTGAATTTTCATGGTCAAATTAACCAGTAAAGATTTTTCATTTGGAAGAACACTGCCTATAATAGGTTGGTTATTGTGATATTTCATTCATTTATTCATCCAGGGCCCAATGGGAGACCAGTGGTTAAAAGTTGAGAATAAGTAAATAAATAAATAAATAACAAATCAACACTTATTCACTTCCTTTTAACAGAATTCAATTGCAACAGATTTTTAAAAAAATATTAAGTAAATACAAGAAATTAATTAAGTGTACAATAAATGATCATTATTATTATTATTTTTCTGTTCTTCAAGCAGATAATTATATAGCATGTAACAAGAATTATGGCTTTCAATTTCTTTTAGATGACAACCCCTCCACTAGAGGCACCGAGATCACATTCTTCGGCTTCTTCTACTTCACAAGGCTCCTCTTCAGGTATGCATAACTTAATAGGCAGTTTTCGCCGCTCGACATTAATCTTAACGTTAACAGATGACGTCATAATTTATTCATCTTGCGTTGCGGAGTATGTTAATTTCAGGATTTTACGTGCTCAATGTATGTTGTTTATGGGTTTGCGCATGCGTATTTCGATTTGTTTGCAAAAGGGCCGGAGCTATTGCGCTGATTGTTGGGTACTAACGTTAAAGTTAAGGTTAACGTCGTGCGGCGATAACTACCTAAAATTATTCAGAACAAAAAGTTAACAAACATTATTATTACTTTGTCTTTTGTTACTTGTGAATCATGCTATATCTTGTGTTTCATGGGGGTTTTTTTTTCAAAATTGTTTTTATTGCATTTTTTGTGTGTCGAAGTGTGACAGTGAGTAATAGTCTCATTGAAGCTTTTGTTTGTTAATTTGTTTTGGTTTCAGTTACTGAAATATTATGATCCTAATTACTATTCCAGAATACATTTATACAAGAAAATATACTCGTAAAATTATAGAGAGTTAAACAATTAAACAAAAGTGGATTAAAATGTTTGATCAAATAATGCAGAAAATTTGTCCAACACAATATAGTACATTTTATCTAATTTTCATGCAAGAGCTTGATCAAGTATTTATTTGTCCATTCATTCATTCCGTCCGTCCGTCCATTCAGGCATATAATTTTACAGTCGATATCGACAGTGGATAGCTAAATTTGATTGCATTACATTTATAAAAACATATAAATACATTTAGGAAATAAAGAGACATTGAGATTGATTGCTATACCGTAAAATTGAAACAATTACCAAAGACAGGTCTGCCTCCAATCAAAGATCATTTTGGGACCAGGGTTTCCATGGTCTTTAGCAGTTTTGGGCTCTAATTAGACTCCCTCTAATTAAAGACTGGCACTAAAAGAATAATATACATAATAGTATTTTTGTTATATATGACAACAATAAAAGTGGTCTTTAATCTGGTCTTTAATTGGAAGGAGATCTGTATTATAATTTGCTATTGAAAGAAATAAATTCTAGATATCAAAAATATAAATCCTTGATTAGATACACAATCTGAAAGTGTTGACAACATCAAGACAGTCGAACCTCAGTAGCAATTTGAGCGGTAGAATCTCAAACTTGAGGACCACCATCCTGCATGACTAAACCTCACCACAACATTGGACATGCTGTGTTTAACGTTTGACGTTCGCTCTCTTCCTCTTTCTGCACAGAGATTTACCCTGTGGTTGACGTGCCAGATGGGGTGTGCAGAGAGAGGAATATGGATAGACGCCATAAAAACGCAACACCGGAGAGAATTGCCAAAACAGCTGCACACATGTCTGATATCTTTCGCGAAAATACACATTCTTCGTACTCAGATGGTAATTCTTTTAGAAATGCCTTTGGACAAAGCATGGAAAATGATGAACAGATGCCGGATAATGGCAATGGAACTAGATTGGGTTCTTTTGACTCGCATTTCCCAAATATCTTAGGTGAGCAAGTGAATGGGTATAAAGGCAGGAGTACTAAATCGCCAGATTTTATTGCCATTAATCCTACGACTGATGGAAGTAACATATCTTATTTTCATTCAACTGATTATGATAATGACAATAGTGATGTAATTGAAAGATCTTCAGCTGTTCACATTCTTGGTGCAAATTTAGCCTCCATTGAGCAGATGCAGCACCTAATGCAGAGCCAACTGGTCAAATTAGACTCAGTAAACAAACGGTTATGCAGAATGGAACAAAATCAACAAATGATATTTACCCAAGTTCAACAAATGCTCAAGAAAGTGAATACTTTGGTGGCAAAGTGCAATCCATCAGCCATATCAAAATCTAACCATATTCAGAGAAAACAAGTGGCAAGTCAGGTGCACCAAGAAGATGTGAGCCCTAATGCTGACAATGCTTCCATGTGGGGTAATTCAACTCATATTAAAAGAACACAAAATGACCTGGTGAGTCAACGGCAGCATGAAGTTCAAAGCTGTGATGTTGATGATAGTGCTACCATCTTGGATTATATTTCCCAACAGTCCCGCACTAAGAAAGCAGCTACTTCATTTTCAAACATTATTGAAAATGACTTGGTGAATCAGCTGCAGCAAGAAGTTTCCAGTAGGGATGCAGATGACAGTGCTACCATCTGGGATTTTACATCCCAACGCTCTGGCATCAAAACTGTTGTTCCTGGTGAAGAACATCCTCATTCAGGTCCTACAGATTCTGACATTGTGACACATTCTGAACAATCCTCTTGGATAACAAAATATTGACCAGAAAAATTATCCCATGGTAATAATAAAAATCTGCCAGAAGAAACCAGATCACTTGGAATCCAAAGCCATTCGAATGATAAAGTTCACACTTTACCAGTGCCTGTGTACATTCAGAAAGCTAGGAATAGTGTCAGAAGTGATAGTGCACAAGAAGGAAACTCTCATATAATCCAATTCCAGAATGTTGTAGAATCTCAAGACTTGGTGAGTCAGCTGCAGCAAGAAGTATCCAGCAGTGATGCAGAAGACAATACTACCATTTGGAATTTTACGTCCCAATGCTCTCGCATCAAACCTGTTTTTCCTGGGGAAGAACATCCTCAATCAGGTCCTACAGATTCTGACATTGTGACACTTTCTGAACAATCCACTTTGATAACCCAATATCCATTAGAAAAATTATCCCATGGTAGTATTGAAAATCTGCCAGAGGAAACCAGATCACTTGAGGAAATTCAAAGCCATTGTAATTTTCATTATTCAAATAATGAAGTGTACTCTTCACCAGTGCCTATGCATATTCAGAAAGCTAGAAATAGTTTTAAAAGTGATAGTGCACAAGAAGGATGTTCTCTTTTTGAAAATGTTGTAGAATCTCAAGATAATATGAATAGTCCTCACACATCTCTGACACAATTGGGAACGGATGTGTGCAGTTCCCCACAGACACCAGATATGGAATCGATAAACAACCAGCATAATATGTCTGCACAACATAATAACAAACTGATTCAGATTTACAATCAAGAGAAGAATGTCTGTGGACCAAATGCCATCGCAAAATCTTATGCTGTCCAGAAAACGAAACAAATCAGAAAGAACTTAACTCTGATGCAAGATCAGCAATCTAAAATGGCATTGAAGAGGTTTGAGAATAAGATGTCTCAACCAGGGGACAATATTTTCATCGGTAGTGATGATGCAGGGATCGAGGTCCACAGGTCAATATACCTCCAATGCTATGACTTTTCCAAGATAAGAGCCAAACCAGGGCGGGCCTTCATTGTGAAGATGCTGGGGATACTTTTCACCAAAGAGGAACTAAGCAATTCCAGTTATATAGGGGGTCCCAGACGATTTAGTGATGGTTCTGTGAGAATCAGGGGAACTCTAGATCCAGTCAGACTGCAAGCTATTCTTGCTGAGGCTGAAGCCTTGTTTGGAGATGTTTATAACAACATGTCTGACATTAGAGAAAGCATAAATGGAAAGTGTAGACGCGCAGAGGTTTAATTCCTGTGACAGCAGGACTTTTTCTCACGACCAAAAACAACTCCACTCACTATTAGCCTCCAAAAGACACTTCGCTGGTAAAAGCATCATGTTTATTTCATTTTATTTAAGAGGGCCCTTGAATTTCAGATGACCTAACTTAATCTTAGTGACATTTGTGGTTCAGGTGCTATCTTCCTGGGCCCAAATCATTTGAAACACCATGTTTTTATCATGGCTAAAGAAAATTTTAATCCAAACCCTGATGACGAGACTGTCTTGGTTTCAAGGCAGGGTTTATAAAATATTTTTTCCTCCCAACACAATTTGTATTTCATGTACTGTGTTTGATTTTTAACATTTTTAGCATTTTGTAAATAAACTAAATATAAGCAGCTACCATCCTGTAACTGAAGGCAACTTAATAAAAATAATTAATATGAAAGTATATGTAAATTCATAGGTGCTATGCATACAGTATTACAGTAATAGTGAAATTGAATAGCCTCAATTTTATTAAAATGTTTTAATGTTAAACATTTATTAATATATAATAAACTTTTTTAGTTTAAAAAAAAAATTAAAATTCTGTATTCTGTATGTGTAACAGCTATACAGTTAAACTTGCCTAAAGTCGACTGTGCCTGAGTCAAATAATTTCAATATTTCAGTGGCATTTTGGATTCGACTTATTCAAGTTCAACTGTACAGTCAACTATAAACTTGAAATATAAATAAATTGTAAACATGTGCGTGTGATTGGTTGATGATAAAAACACGCTCACTTGCTAACCAATAGCGCTTGCTAACCGTTAGCGGTAACCGATCGGGCATTCTCACGCAGGTGCTAACGGTTATCGCTAATGGTTAGCTCCCGATCCGGATAATAGGGCTCTCGTGAGAACCAGGCTTCAATAATTTTTTAATTAATTTAATTGATTGTCAGTGGGAGTCTGAACGGATTGTCATTAAAAATGATCCGTTGCGTGCGCGTTGTTGCATTGTGTTCTTAGAATCACGTCTGCTAACGACCATCAGACGCAGGGAGTGCCTGGCTTTTCCCTCTGAAGTTTCTGGCAATAAATTAGTAAATACACTGTAATCATATGTGGCTTACACTTACAGTATAACATTAACACAGTAATAACCTGAGATTTTGATAAAATTTTCTTTATCTCTAAATTTTGAGGAATCATAGTTAACTAGTACTACCCATATATACAGTCAACGTATTTGAACTTACTTGGCTAGCATTCAGCCGTTTAAAACTGCTGAAATTTTTTTTAACGACTACCTGACCGCCAAAAATTCCAACGTCAGTAATATATTGCAGCAAAAATTCATTACTATAGGTTTGTACTTCAAAAACTATGTTTTAACACATATACTTAACACAAGAGAGTTCTTGTTGTGTGACAATATATTTTAAATAAAAAGTAGGCCTATTGTTTATATCAATATTAAAGAATAACATTATACATTTTACATTAAAGATAATATATATGTATGACTCAATATATTTCAATATGTTGTGAAGAGGCTGGTAATGAAATACTTCTCACCCCCCAAAATTTAGTCACCTCTTTCTTTATAGACCAATAGGTACACTATAAATTTTATGATTGCATAATTTTAAATGATTTATAATGATAATGATGATTATGATGATGACAAGGGCAGTGTCACAACAAAGGGAGCAATAGTGATGGCGGTGATAATGATGATGATGCTTGTGATGGAGATAATTCCAATGGATACCAGTGATGATGGTGAAATTGGTCATGGTGATGATGATGCCTGGCAAGTTATTCATTCTGGGTAGAACCGGTTTCCTTTCAACGTCATTAAAATTGATTTCTTATTATAAATTTACAAGGATCACATGTTACTGATGCAAATTTTGATTTTTACATTGTGTACATGAACAATTAAAATAATGAAGATCAGATCAGATTTTGATTTGTTATATAATCATACAATACAAAACAATAAAATTGCCACAAGGGAGATTATAAACTTCAAAGGATTAGTAAATACACATCTTGATGTGGACTACAATCATCAATCCTCAAATTAATTATTTATTAATTATTAGGTGATGACACAGATAACTAATTTTACTAACTGTAATCTAAATTTGTTTTGAAAAATATGGAAATGAATACACTCATAGAAGTATAGTACTCGGACTCCTGTGTTCTGTTATGTAATGGGCTCCAAAAAGCAATCATTTTAGCATAGGTAAGGCTGCCCTTTCACTTCTCCTCAAGCCATAATATCCTGTGCATAAAAATTATTAGAATTTAGTAAATTTAGTACCAGTTTACATTGGACTTTTACGGAACATAAGTCTTACTAAACGTGAATGTTTTGAACTTGGCCACACATATGAACCTCACACATGAGAATATATTTTTATGAATTTATTTATAATTCCATTGTATATGAAAGCATAAATTGATAGTTGAAAGTTTGGTATAGAGATACACCTCCAAATTATCATCTTTATTTTAATATTTTTTTATGAAAAAAATTCATCCCATGTTGTTTTACTCTAACCTTTCATGCAAACATTGTTTCTTACTCGTTCATTGTTTATAGAGATCCCATGTTATTGCTTAGTGAATACACCCACCATTGTTTTATGTATATAACAGATAAAATTTATCTTGACTTGAGGACCACTATCCTGCATGACGTTAACCAGACTAACCTCACCACAACATTGGATATGCTGTGTTTAACGTTTGACATTCGCTCTCTTCCTCTTTCTGCACAGAGATTTACCCTGTGGTTGACGCGCCAGGTCGGGTGTGCAGAGAGAGGAATATGGATAGACGCCGTAAAAATACAACACCCAAGAGAATCGCCAAATCCGCAGCACATGTGTCTGATATCTTTTGTGAAAGTGTACATTCTTCGTACTCAGATGGTAACTCTTTTAAAAATGCCTTTGGACAAAGCAAGGGAAATGTTGAACAAGTGCCAGATAATGGAAATGGAACTAGATTGGATTCTGCTGAATCGCATCTCCCAAATTCCTTGAGAGAGCAAGTAAATAAAGTGTATGCAGGCAGGAATACTGAATCACCAGATATCGAGATTAATTCTGGGACTGAGGGAAGTCACTTAAATTTTCATTCAACTGATTATGATGACGATAATAGTGATGTAATTGAAAGAACTTTATCGGCTGTTCACATTCTTGGTGCAAATTTATCATCCATTGAGCAGAGGCAGCACCTAATGCAGAGCCAACTGGTCAAATTAGACACTGTAAACAAAAGGTTATGCAGAGTGGAACAAAATCAACAGATAATGTTTACCCAGATTCAAGAAATGCTAAAGAAGGTAAATACTTTGGTGGCAAAGTGCAATCCATCCATCCATCCAACTCATATTAAAAGAACTCAAAATGACCTGGTGAGTCAACGGCAGCATGAAGTTCAAAGCTGTGATGTTGATGATAGTGCTACCATCTGGGATTATACTTCCCAACAGTCTTGCACTAAGAAAGCAACTACTTCTTCAAACCATATTGAAAATGACTTGGTGAGTCAGCTACAACAAGAAGTCCCCAGTAGTGATGCAGATGACAGTACTACCATCTGGGATTTTACATCCCAACGCTCTGGCATCAAAACTGTTTTTCCTGGTAAAGAACGTCCTCATTCAGGTTTTGCTGACTTGGACATTGTGACACTTTCTGAACAATCTTCTTTGATGACCCAATGTCCACCAGAAAAAATATCCCATGGTAATAATAAAAATCTGCCAGAAGACACCAGATCACTTGAGGAAATCCAAAGCCATTCTAACGTTCACTATTCGAATGATGAAATGCACACTTCACCAGTGCCTATGTATATTCAGAAAGCTATAAATAGTGACAGAAGTGATAGTGCACAAGAAGAAAGCTCTCATACAATCTTGTTACAGAATGTTTTAGAATCTCAAGATGATATGAATCGCCCTCACACATCTCGCACTCAATTTGGAACAGAGATATGCAGTTCTCCACAGACACCAGATATTGAATCGATCAACCAGCATAAAATGTCTGTACATAATAACAAACTGATTCAAATGTACAATCAAAATAAGAAAGTTCTTGCAACAAATGCAAAATCTTCTGCTGTCCAGAAAATGAAACAAATTAGAAAGAAGTTAACTCTAATGCAAGATCATCAATCTAAATTAGCGTTGAAGCGGATTGAGGATAAGATGTCTCAACCAGGAGACAAAATTTTCATTGGTAGTGACGATGGTGCAGGGTTCAAAGTTCATAGGGCAATTTACCTCTCCTGCTATGATTTATCCAAAACAAGATCAAAACCAGGACAGGCCTTCATCCTAAAGATGATGGCGAAACTCTTCACCAAAGAGGAACTGAGCAATTCCAGTTATATAGGTGGTGCCAGACGATTTAGTGATGGTTCTGTAAAAATAAAGGAAACCCTAGATCCTGTCAGACTGCAAGCTATTCTTGCTGAGGCTGAAGCCTTATTTGGTGATGTTTATAACAACATGTCTGACATTAGAGAAAGCATAAATGGAAAGTGTAGACACACAGAAACTTAGTTACTGTTAATGACATTTGTGGTTCAGGTGCTTTCCCTCTAATACCAGGAGTCCTAGGCTCAAATCATTTGAAGCACCATGTCTTTTTATATCATTGCAAGACAATTTAAGTCCATACCCTCGGTGATAAAACTTGTGGAACTAGGTTTAAAGCCTTGGATTTATCTGGTTTTTTCCCTCTCAACACAACTTTATTTTATTTACTATGTACTAAAACATTTGATTTCTTTTTAAACATTGAATTTGTTTTTTGCATTTTGTAACTGAATTTTATCTTAAGCAGCATACCATCCTGTAACTTGTTATTGGATGTAAAGACAACTTAAAAATAGTAATTGATATGCAAATATATGTAAATTCACAGGTGCTATGCATATTAATGAGAAAATGGAATAGCCTCGATTTTATTTGAAACTTTTTAATGTTAATCAGTTATTAATAAACTTTAGTATTAAAATTGTGTATTCTTTGTCCATGTTAAATGTGTAACAACTATATACTTCCGCCTAATATAAATTCGGAATACGAAAATGAAGATTAAATGCTCAAAACCTATGTATTTCATTAAATTACTGGCTTTTGAACCAAAAAAATAGAACAATATTAATGAGTAATGTTTATTTAGGCGCACAACACATGCACCATGGATTGTCAATAGCGAATATATCACTGTCCTACTTGAAGATGACAATCCCTACGCAAGGCAAACATACACACACAATGCTTTACAAAAACTAAATCTCAGATGTGAGGCTTAAGGGAGTGGAGTTGTTTTGGTCGTGAGAAAAAAATCTTTACCGGAATTAAACCCAGGACCCTGGGATTTGGAAGGCAAGCATTTTAACCATGAAGCTATTCAACTCCGCTCCATTGCTATATTGTTTAATCACTCAATTATCTTTAGTTCACTCACACATGTTGTTTGGATCCATCAACAAGGCTTGTTTCAAACACACTTTTGCCTTTGACCCTGACATTTCTGGCAATAAATATAAAGGTATTCCATAATAAAATGTCTGTAAATCATGATTTAAAAAAAATATCTGACTTTTACCTCAAGTTAATAATAACCTAGTATGTGATGAGCACCAGAACATCAAAAAAAAAAAAAAACACCTGGAAGACATGATGAGATAACAAAATATCTGTAATCTAGTAAAATGTCCTAAAAATAGAATAACAATCATGAAAAAGAAAAAAAAAAAAACAGCAGCAGTTAACTTAAAAACTAGAGCAGTCATCCCATAGAGTGCATAAATCTGCCATGTCCCTGAATACTAAAGAATACAGAAAACAAAACCAATTCACATTCTGCGACATTCACCTTTAAAATTTCATCACCTCTTTTTAGACCAGTATGTACCTTTCCACTAAATATTTTGATAATTTATTGATTACCTTTTGCATTTAAACCTTATTAATGTGATGATTTGAATTTCTGTGACCATATCTGTCATGTTGTATTGTACAGTAGTATTATATGTAACTACGCATATTATGTACAAACACTAGAACTCATCATGATATGGTTCTCTGTCCTGTTATTCAATCATGGCTCATCAACACAAGTTCCAACCTTCTATTTACCAATAGGTGGCGCTGCAGCCAGTGCGTGTTTAATTTCAATGCCACAATATCATTGAACTTTGGTCTTCTCACCCACAAAATGTAGTCACCGGTTTTTTAGACTAATAGGTAACACCTTGTGTTTGCATAATCCTAAATGATTATGAGGATGAAAATAATGATGATAGTCGCGCAAAAATGGCAGCAACGCGACAACGATGATGATAGTAGTGATGATGTCTGACGAGTTCACATTCTGGATAGAATCTTTATCCTTTAATATTGATTAATTGCATCTCAATTTGCAAGGCATATCGCATATAACTGATGCAGATTTTTATTTGAACATTGTGTACATACAGTTACAATAATGAAGAATTTTCTATGAGATTTTGATTTAATTGACATTATCGTAAAGAAATACAAAACACAAAAGATAACATTTGAAATACTGTAGGCGGAAAATCTCCAAGGGCAAAAAGAAAAATATACACATCATGAAAAAATTCAATATTATGCCGCAAAAATTCCTTTTTGGGCTGTAAGGCGAGACATTTTTTATACCTTGTTCATTGAACCCACTGCCTGCCAGTAATGATGATTTCAAATAAAAATAAAATTTTGCTTTTGGCTACTTAGCGCACCCACCACCACGAAAAAAAGGAAATTTCATAATAAAATAAGCTTTTCTTTCTTTTTATTATGGCCATCGTTGGCTTTAAATTAAGATGTATATTTCTTCCTCAGTAATTATGTAAATTTGAACCATTTAACCATTCCATTACTATGCTGTATTCTGTACATTCACCAAAAACATTTTATTTTTATTTTCTCTTCCGTCTGGATGTTTTTGGCAAAACTTTTTGTTATATAAGAAAACAAGATTTTTCTTCTTTTTTTTTGCCGTCTTTTGACGATCTTTAAAAAATAAGGTCGCCAAAATAGGAATCATAGATTAATTATCATTTGTTAAATAGTATTCACAGTTATAAGTAACTTTTAATGATACTTTTAGGTTTGTATTAAAAATAGGGAATGAATATGCTCATGTAAGAAGTACAGTAGAACCTCGATTTTACGTACGGTACGGGACCGGAGGCCGTACATAAATCAGGGGATTCGTAAAATAGAGGTTGGGTTAAATTTGTGGTAACCTTTGACCTAATACGTACGTAACGCTCAATAAACGTATGTATGAATGAACGATGATGTTACCTAGGCTAGACCTAGCCTCTAGGCCTACGAATAAAACCATGTGTTTAGCGTTTTTATTCATCACTTTACGATGTAATAATAAAGTGTTCAAATAAAACCATGGTCTAGTTCATCACTTTATATCTTTTATTTAACTATAAAACATGAAAATATTGTAAGATTACCTATACGACAAAGGTATAACTTGGGAATTCCCCTTCATGCCTATTCTAAACAACAGAGCTGTGGTGTTGTCTGGGCCTGTTGAGACAAACTAAAACCATGTGCTCTGCACTGGGCGAGCCAACCATTTAGCGTTCGTATACGTGAAACAGCAATTATGTGCTATGCACTGGGCCAGCCAACCAATTAGCGTTCGTGTACAAAACTATGTCTACTCAGCTTCGTGTAGAAAATTCCATGGTTTGCCACACGAAGCTAAGGAGGAAAGCAATTATTTTGAGCACTCAGTTCACATGGTTTTAGATTATAACAACCCGGTATTAGACGCAATCAACGTTTCTGTTTAATGAAAATACGTTGCATTATGGTTTGATTATTTTTATACAGTAGTTTATTGTTATAGTCTTTTTACTTATGGTTGCTCTGAAAAGGGCCGTTTGTTTTGAATATTTTCGGGGTTTTTGATGACATCATCGTCGATACGAGGCGTACGTAAATCCGAGGGTTCGTATAACTGGGGTACGTAAAAACGAGGTTCTACTGTATAAAGTAAATGTACGTCACTACTTCTGTGTTTTGTTATAAATCAATCATTGGCACAGATAATGGTACTTTTGCAAAAATTTTTATAATTTGGTAAATTTTAAGAACAGTTTACACAAGAGAATTTCTGGGCGGAAAACTCCAGACTAAACTTCTATTGACTTTCGTCACACAGATGAACCAGTGTTTAAGCTGTTAATTAGCCAAATCCTAATAAAAGCTGAATATTCGGTAAATATTTTCATTTAAAATTGCCAAATTGTAAAATATTAATTTTGGCAAGCTTAAACCCTGATGAACTATATTTTATGAGAATATATTTTGAGAAATTTATTTAATTAATTATAATTCCATTTTATATGAAAGCATGTTAGTATGGAGGCAAACCTCCACATCATCATATATATTAAAAAGTCCCACCCTGTATTTTTTTTGTTGATTGAACCTTGCAGTGATCATTGTTATTCATTCATTGTTATAAAGTTACCTCATTTAATGCTTAGTGTACACCAGCCATTGTTTTAACAGATTACCATTGTTTTGTTTGTGCAGTCAACTGTGTGAAGGAGGTGTGAAGGAAATGTAACTGTATTCTGTAAAATACTGTTCACTTTTATTGCTGCTGTATCCTTATACTAACAAGGCTTACCAAAACTGTTTTTTTTTTTTATAGCAAGTTCCAACACATCAATTTCTGTCGGCATAGGGAGTCCCTTTACACCAATGCAGTCGCACGCTGGGAAGAAAATTAGGGAACCATGTAAGTTGTGATTGGAGCATAGAATTGGGCGGTAGTAGTGACTGCACCCAATGAAGCCAGTGGCCCAAATCTTGTGTAATATAATGTATTTTAATCTATATCAAGTTCTACCTGTGTTTTTATTTTTTATGTCAACCAGATTAAAACACACGTGCCTATTTACTATACTATTTTAAGCTGTAGTTGTTAAAGATGTTTTGTCTCTGAAAATGACTCTTGAAATTAACTAATTTCGTGATTTTGCAGTAACTGAGCATGTTGTATTTTTGAATTAAATAAATGTGCACCCTGATTTTTATAATAAAATGATAAAAATAAAAAAAATCTTCCACTGCCAATGTGCTTCATTCATTTTTCACTGTAAAATTATTGGTGGACATTTCTTACATATTATATGATCAAGATTTTTTTTGGTATTATGTTTGCCAAATTACGTATTTAATTGTACAAATTTACCAAAAGTAAAGGAATTTGTTTCAAAAGACTATATACTGTAAATTATGTTTACATGACTACAGCTCATACGTTTTGACTGTTTTGCTATATGTTTATTTTATATCAGTATGTATGTAGATGTTTTGTACTATAAATAAGGATCAATTCTAGGTCTTGCCCAACTTCTTTCAATGAAACATCTCTCTGAAGATATAAAATTGTATTAATTGTTGGTAATATTATTTTTCAATCTGCCATACATTACATATATTTCCATATTTTTTTTTGTATGTTCTAAGTCGTAAATATGTTCATTTTTAGTGATTACAGACAAGGATGTTGGACTTCTAAGAGACCCTACCAGAAGTGAGTTAATTTTTCTGTAGTACTTTACTGTATATTAGACTTGCCATCCTAAAAACCAACATCAATAACCAAATAACCATTAAAACTGACATTTTAATGTAAGTCTTAAGGCCAACTCAGACAGCGTCGGCCGACGCAGCCCGACCCGATTTATCGTCGGGGACAGTCTTAAGCCGTCGTGAGAAATATTAAACATGTTAATATTCTACTACGCGACTGCCCCCGACGCACACCATCGCGTCTGCATTCAACTCACACAGACCCGACGGGACAACAAATCACGTCGGCCGACGCTGTATGAGTTGGCCTTTATTCTCCACTATTTAAGCTTTATAAAGATTGGTCATTTATTGGAATCGACTTAATAATTGCCAAAGTTATGAGTAAAAGTATTATGGCTCCTCTGTAATAAAGTATACACTACTGACACATTCTTATTCTAATTACTCAGTTAAACATTTAGCAACAATACGCTGGTTTTGGGATGACATGCCTCATATTATCAGTCAATCATTCGACCTTTTAATGACAATCCTATTAATTTTATTTTTATTTGGTATATTTATCAGATGATACTGCAGTTTATGGTGGTTAATCAATATGTTGATCCACTATAGTAATTATGAATTAGGAGTGTTGCCATTATTAAAAGAAATTATCAGTGTGAGATGTACAGTACAGTAGTTGATGCATTTTATTTATGTAAACTCTAATTTTTACAAATATATATCACATGACAATAATATACAATTTTGTATATAACTTAATAGTAGCATTTGTGAAATTGCATTACGTTTTGGTTGTTGTATGGTATTTTATGTGTTAGTTATTAAACATAAAATTGAAAATATATATTATAATCAAATATTAATCATATATATATAGATGTGTATAAGAGACAGGCTCTGCACTGGGCGAGCCAACCATTTAGCGTTCGTATACGTGAAACAGCAATTATGTGCTATGCACTGGGCCAGCCAACCAATTAGCGTTCGTGTACAAAACTATGTCTACTCAGCTTCGTGTAGAAAATTCCATGGTTTGCCACACGAAGCTAAGGAGGAAAGCAATTATTTTGAGCACTCAGTTCACATGGTTTTAGATTATAACAACCCGGTATTAGACGCAATCAACGTTTCTGTTTAATGAAAATACGTTGCATTATGGTTTGATTATTTTTATACAGTAGTTTATTGTTATAGTCTTTTTACTTATGGTTGCTCTGAAAAGGGCCGTTTGTTTTGAATATTTTCGGGGTTTTTGATGACATCATCGTCGATACGAGGCGTACGTAAATCCGAGGGTTCGTATAACTGGGGTACGTAAAAACGAGGTTCTACTGTATAAAGTCTGTCTCTTATACACATCTAGATGTGTATAAGAGACAGATATATATCCTTTGATTGTTTTCAGAGCTTGCACCTAAAGAGATAATCATTGACTTTGATCACAATAAATACAAATGTGAGATTGCTGGGTGTGGTAAAGCTTTCCGAAAGGGCTCCCTCTTGGACTACCATAAGAAATATTACCACGTTGGCGTGAAACCATCCTCCTGGGCCTCGTCTGCGGCAAGTAAGGCATTGTGTCGCAGCCGAAAGAGGCTATCCACACGTGAGTGCACTATCGTTCAAGCATTCCATCGAAAGATGATCAGTGTAGTTTTTTTTTTCATTATTCTATTTTCATCCACTTGATTTCTATAAATTATACCCTTGTCACCCCAATATACTAAATTCAAAATTTGCACTTGTAGCAATTTGTAACTAAATTTAATACCATAACATTTTATTTGTTTTCGCATACGCAATATGATCCGTGCGATATCTCAGTAGAATTTTGACTTCATAATTGGGAGGATATTTGTTTACAAAATTTTGATTGCTTATTGTCTGCTTATGCTGCAAGACCTAAGTTAAAAATGTAGACATTGACTCTTGTTATTCTAGATGCAATCTGTACAAACTTCTGCATGCTATTTTTGCAATAGACAGGCTCGACTTCGCCAGACATAACTTATTTTTCATTGTCATTTTGTATGGTAAAAATCTGAAGAAAAAAAATGCCTCAGTTTACGCAAACATGGACTAAGGATATCCGTTAAAAAAGACCTTGGCAAGGCCTGAAATTTTTTTCCCTTTTTTTTGGTGGGTGGGGTGAGTGGGGGGGGGGCGGATTGCAAGATTTTCCTGTGATATCTAGGAAAGTTCTATTTGAATTTATTTTCACATGACCTAAAAACCTGTTTATAGGTTTTTACCAGTTTTTAGTGTTTGTAAGGTTGTGTCTTTGTAAAAAGGGTATGTCTTATTTAAGGCTTTGGGAATAGAGCTTTATATGAATATTAATAGATAAATAAATGATAATAGTAACCTTCCTTTTTAATGTAAAGTTTTATCGTATTAAATTTCATTGTTAATATCAATTCTTATAATAATAATAATATAATAATGAATTTATTATGATAACAATAATTATCTTCCATTTTAATGTAATTTTTTATATGTTTTATTGCATTCCCTTGTGAAATTGTAACTTGCAATTTGGCCATTGGCCATGAATTGTTACAAATGAGAAACTTGTTGAATTTTAATAAAAGTGAAATAATAATATTGAGATTTCAATGCTAGAATTATATTACTAGTAACATCTTAATACATGAAATCTTGCATTTTATTTTGCAGCCGGAGCTGTAACTGGAGTTAAAAAATCAAATACTCCACAGCCTGCTAAGGTTCAAAGGTTAAGATCATCAGCTCCTGCATCAATATCGTCAAAGTCGTCAAAACAAGTTGGAGCAGCATCCTCAAAATCCAGCATATCTGCCAAGTCGCCAGTTTCACCAACTAATTTAAAATGGCCTTTGCCTGTAAAGGTCAAAGTATCAGAAAGATTGAAGGCTCAGGGAGAAAAGAAGATCAAGGCTGAAACTACTGAGAAAGTAGAGAGTAAACCGCCCATAAAGAAACCGTTAGAAAAAGCACCTATAAATGAGAAGACATCCGAAAAAGGAAAGACAGTGGAGGCTCCAAAAATTACATCAGATTCTGAGAAAATACCCGCTAAAGAAAAACCTAAACTATCTGATGTATTGAGAACAAGAAGGGGAAGTGGGAAGGAAGAGAAATCGGAAATAAAACTTCCTGATAAGAAAACCTCCGAAAGAATTGAGGATCGTAAGAAGTCAACAGACAAGACTGAGAAAGAGAAAGATAGGTCAAAAGATTCTGAGAGAATTAAAGGAGATAAAGTTAAAAGTAACGATAAGTATCGTTCGTCATCATCATCTGATAGAGGGCGCTCAACAGACAAGGATCGTTCTGAACATAGGTCATCTAGACACCATCATGAAAAGCACAAGAAGAGTCACAAATCTCATAGGCATCGGGACAGGGACAGTGACAGCTCCTACAAGTACACTAAGAAAGGTAAAACTCTAAACCTTTTTTCACACTGTCAAATTTTATGTGACAAATACCTGTGATTTCCATATATGAATGTAATATGACATCTTCATCATGCCCATATGTGGATGTGACATACCCATATAAGAGCAAATCACACAAACTTGTCGCATAAAACAGCTTGAATAACATTCAATCGTGGGTTAAGGTTAACCAAAGAATAACCAGGCAGTTTTACCCAAACAAAAAAGTTCAATGCAAACAGTGTGGCTCTTTAAACCTTCCTGAGCTTCTTCTTATACCACACACATCACTGAAATTTTCACCATGTGAACACAGCCTAAAGCATATTATTCACAGATATGAATTGTGACTTAGTTTTTCAAAGAAATTTATTAAAATAATTTTTTAATTGTATTGGTAATAGAAGACAAACATCACAGGAAGGAGTCAAGTTACATATCGCAAACTGAAGAGATTTATGTCCGTGAACTGACTCCTGAGCAGAAGATGGATGTGGTGACATCTGAGGAAGGTGTTCAGACGGAAGAAGTGTATGGGGATGAAGTTGTCCATTGTGTCTGCAAAATGAACGAGGAAGATGGGTTTATGATACAGGTTGGTTCGTTAATTGTTTATACTCTGTAAATTGTATTGTACACTTTTTTGGCTAAATAAAGAATGAATGAATGAATGAATCCGTCCGATTACTGAATCTGTTTACATTACAACATCGCTTTCTTTATATTCTTGCGATATGATCTCAAGTGAAGGACTAATAGTGCCGTCTATTTCTTTTTACATAATACACTTATATATTATATTCGTCATTAAACTTTTCATTTTTATTTCCTGATCCAGCTAGATGTTATTGGCAGAACCATTATGCTAAATGAGAAAACATATTTTGAAATTATTTTGCCCTCTTTTTGCAAAAAGTTTGTTAAAAAAGGTACAAAAATATCTTGCCTTAAGTACACGTTTGAATACCCCGGCTTGCATTCTTCATGAGTTGTGAAGTGGTTCATGATATACTGTATTTCAGCCTAGCCTGGGTTCCAGGTCCTAATTTTGGTTACTCGTTTTTTATTGCACTTATTTCGTGCCATACATAATTTATTTGGCATCCCATACTTGATTTTTTTTTTTTTTTTTTTCGGATTAAAATTTGTCTCAAACTTAACTTGCTTGTTGGTGGCGCTGTCCAGAATGAGAAATATAATAATAATAAGGGACTTCGTGGCAAGTCTAATTACAGCCCTAAGTGCAAGTATATTGTGGTGGTCTTTTAATAGCAAATGATTTTAAACAGCGATTAGCCCGATTGAGATCCTTTTTTGCTTCATTTTTCAAATTAATTATAAGTTAAAATAAATTGAGTTAATAATATTTATACAGTAGCTATTTTTTATGTATTAGGTAATTCATTAGAATAATTTATCACAAAAATTTATTGCATTTCCGGTTGTAAAAGTGCATGGAGGTCTTTACATTATGCACCATATAATTTCACAATTATTATTAATAAAATCAATTCAAACAAATCCTTGCTTAATATAGATGAGTTCATGCATAAATGACCAACAATAAAAGTGTTTGTTTTTCAAATGGTTGAATTTATATCAGTTTCACATGATGTGTTTGTCCTTGTTAATCTTGCATTTTCTGTTTCTCTTCCATTGTTGTTTCAATTGCATAGGAATATGCATAGTTTTTTCTCAATTTTTTAGGGACGTACTAACTATTCAATGCGATTACACGTCAGGTTGGCCAAATGTCATTCCTGTTTGAGTCTCCTGATGTAAACATTTTTTCGAAAAACCTCTTACAAAATATAATTACAGATTTTATATCTTATAATATATATTTTAATTTTATACCATAATTAAACTAAGACAGTAGGGATAAAGGTAGCTGATTGTGTCTTTCTTATTATATGTGATGCAGACTGTATTATATATAAATCCATCGTTAAATCATTTACAATTTGTCCTAGTTTAGGTAGAAAGTTTTCCAAAGGTTTATATCTCCCAAAAAAAAATATCCACCAGAGTACAATTACCCACCGGGCTACAGTACCCACCGGGCTACAGTACCCACCATGATACAGTACCCACTGGGGTACATGGGTGCCACAGTTTAAATGTATCTCCTGAAAGACTGGTATATAACCTGTATTTTACAAGACTACAGCAGCTTGATGGAGTAACTACCATAGTTCAGCAAATGCACTGGGTTACCTCGGTTTAAACTGATGTTCTCATAACAAGAGTGAAATATGTATTAGAATTCCAGTGATGTTTATTGTATTGAAAGCTTGCCGCTATAACAACGAAACTACAACTCTTCTAATGTTTTTATTTGACACTTTTTATTTTCTCTTTCTAGTGTGATTCTTGTTTCTGTTGGCAACACAGTATGTGTGTTGGCTTGAATCAAGTTTCTGTTCCTAAGAAATACATCTGCTGTTTCTGCCAAAATCCATCCGGTTAGTACAGTATAATTTATAGATGGATAAATTGTTTTTTATATAATTAGTAATATAATTTGTTCAATTTTAATCCATCATCCTGTTGCTTAAATCCTTTTAAAAGTTTTCTTTGGCATACACATTATATTGTGATATTTTCATTCAAATATCTGTTATCTGAGAATCCTAGTAATATAGTAAACTATGTGAGGCCCCTTAACATACAGTAATTCCTTAAATTTTATTACCTAAAAAGGTCACAATTATCGAGGATTTCTGTGACCCTTAATTTTCATGATCAGAGAGGCCCAGACAAAAACACTTTTTATTTGATATGAATACATTGAAATTCAGATGATTTAAAGCTAATGATCATGATGACAGTCAGAATCAATTTATTGATGGTTATTGATTTTTTTAAAAAATTTATATTTCAAAATGTATTTGGTTTGTATGGAGTTTGTTCATTACATTACCTTAATTGTATAGAAGTGTGAAGTTGCACTAGTTAACAAAGTGCATCTACTGGCCTAGCTGCCTTAAATACTATCAGCCCCAAAGTTGTTTGTTTTAATGACTGAAGATGATTCACAGAATTCATAATAATGAAATCGAAACAATTAAGGTCTTTACAGGAAGTTTTGATGAGGCTCAGAAAGTTGTGGTGTTTTGTTGGCAAAAATTACAGAGTTTAAATCCATAACCTTGTGATTAGAAGTATACACCAGCTTGGCCTTGCATCTGTCTTGGATAAAGAAATCACACCATAGTCTTGATATGTTGGTGAACATCTCAAAATTATTTTATGTATTTCACTTTGCTTATTACTTTATATTTGCTTACTGTGCAAGTAATTTTGATGTAATCATTCCTTCTGAAGGTGAGAGGACCAATGCCAAGTACTATCATAATCAGGAATGGTTCAAGACCGGAGAGCTCCCTCAGTTTTCTTTTGCCAGCGATCGTTCACACAACGAGTCTCCAACATTGATGCTGGCTGCGCACAAATTAACCAGTGATATTCATGGGGTCAATGAAATGCTTCATGGTCTTCGGCGAAAACTCAAGATTCTTCAGTAAGCTACACATACATTTTTTTTTTTTTATTCATATAGCTGTAATGCTTAGTAGAATTAAAATATTGACACGATTAAATTATTTTATGACCAAGATATTTGTTCCAACGGTAAGGCAAGGGTGCTGCTAACTACAGCTTTAATATCGATGCTGGTTTGAGCCGCTCCTCACCCATTATTATTCTCACAATTTTACATTATTTATTTATTTATTTATTTATTTATTTATTTATTTATTTATTTCTTCTTTAACCTGGGTGGCCTGTTCAGTGTTGAACACTGCTCTCCTACAGGGCCCAGAATCAACAATAAAACTCTTAACTACTAACTGTTAAAAATTTAAAATAGCCTATAAAAATATAAATATATATATATATATATATATAAAAATGAATAAATCCAATCAAAAACATTTAACAACAAATACTGTAGTTGAGTCATTTTATTTTTCTTCCAGGTCAAAAGATAAGTTCAATCCTGAGTTAAACAGGTGGAGCAAGTTGTGTATGCCAAAACAAAAGACATACATTGTCACTGAACATCTTCTTAATCTTCAAAACAATAAACTGACTCCCTCCATGGTTGAAACTGTTGAAGAAATAGACTCAAGTGTTGACTCAAGCATCCACGAGGAGTCAATGCAGGATGACATCATCAAGATGGATGGTGAAGAAGAAGATCTGATGGAAGTGGATATTGCAAAAGATACCATGTCAAAAACTAGTAATGACCCTCCACCTATTCCTGATCCTGATATCAGCAAAACTGAGAGTGCTGTTACTACAAATGTCTTATTAGAAAGTAGTGATAGATTAGATGGTAATGATATAAAATCATGTGAAACTGAAAGGAAAAATGAAGAAGCTCCTTGTGAAAGTACTGGTGTGGATGTCACTGATAACACTGCCCTCTCTACTGAGCATCAATCAATTGAAAAAATGTCAGAGTGTCCACCAGATATTGATAACAATAAGCAGGATGTGAAGGGAGCCAAATCAGATTCATTAAATGAGAACATTAAAGAATCACCAGAAGAGGAGATGGAGGTTGATGTTGTGGAAAGTGACAACAATGATGAAGCATTGTCTAGCCTGAAAGACAAATGCCAAGATGCATCAATGGGAGATCATCAGGATAAACCTGTGATGGCACCCTCTGAGGAGTCTCAGTGCATGTCAGAGATTGAAACTCCAGCAGATGGTACTAAGGAATCTGAAAACAAATTAGAATCAATTGAAGCCACAGAAGATGTTGTACCACATATAGATGACTGTGGTAAAGACACGTCTGTGGCTCCTCCTAATGCTGAAGAAAATCTTGATCAAGGTGATACAGAAAAGGAGTCTGCCCCTATCAAACCTTCGTCAGAACCAATGAAAGAACCTCCTTTGAAGGATACATCTATTGGCTTACCAGCAACAAGTGAAGAAAGTGCTTTGAAGGAAAAAAATTTGAAAGATAAGTCTAATAGTGATTTAGGAGAACTCAGCAATCCACCGAAGCAACCAGATTCTGTGCGAACTTCAATAAAGGCTCCAATCCAGGTATTTTTTGCATTAATTGAGACTTGCAGCATGCCACATGGTTAAAATATATTACCAAATATTGTATTTTTGTGCAACATATACTGGGTATATAAATGGGATTCTAATTTACAAGTGCCTATACATATTGTGGAAGTGGTTGGTGCAGTGTTATGATCTAGACTTGCAACAGAAATATAAATGGGATTATAATTTGCTAGCACTTAATATATTGTGAAAGTGGTTGGTACAGTGGTTGTGATCACCATTCTGGTCACTTGTTAGTGTCCTTGCTTAAAGGTATTTCTGCTGAGGAGTTTAAGTGTGTGTACCTTGTATATTTGAACACTATAGTGCTGATTACTAGCTGCGACATAGGGGTTTTCCCCAAGAGCTTGATATGTGTCACATTGTCTTTTTCGAACCTATTTTGGTAACATGATCAGTGTAGGACTGATATCATTACAGATATTTTAATGGGCACATAAAATAAAATGACTTTAAAGATCAAAGCACTTTACAACATATAATTTTAAATCTGTAAACAATTTCATGTGATCAACATAAAGAGGCCCTAAGTTGGGAGATGCCTCTTCTGGGAGTCTGAACATCTAATTGTGTTTGCTGTGCGTGTTAGTACCAATGGCTAGCTTAATTTGGGATACATATTGATAATACAGTTCTACAAATATTCCAAAATCATAAATTTGTCGGAGATGGGCACATATTCAGGAGATTTTTCTTGCGGTTGATTATTACTAATAACTCCATTTCTATAACACAAATAACTTTCCATTCAAAATTTAAATATTCATTGTAGATGTTTTGGAGTATATTTTAATTTCTTGTCTTAATTCATGACCAGAGTTCAGATATCCCATCGACATCCCGAAACATTCCAGATATTCCAGTAACCAAAACTCCAGACGAAAACGAGGAAGCTGAAAAGTTAGAGAGACTGGACTGCGAACTGAGTCTCCTTGATCATGTGATCGGTATACAGGATGACCTGGAGGAGAGATTGGCTTTAATTGAGGAGCAGGTGACAGGTATGAACATAGATACTTAATTGGAGAAGGATCCACAGTTTGGCCTTCAATTCAAGACCACATAAAGACTTGAAAATATGGGGTGGCAGGAGAAGATCCATGGAAGACCAACATGGCTTACCCCCCCCCCCCAAAAAAAAAAAATTGATTCCCCCCCCCCCCCAAAAAAAAAAAAAAGAAAAAGAGAAAAAAATGGAGAAGAAAAGAAAAGAAAGAAGAAAGAGTGGACCAGGGTGGTATGGCATGTTAAATTCCATGAGGCAAAAGTTCCCGTTAGCAGAAATGGTCCATAATGAGCTGTCTGATGGTTGAGAGTGAGCTGTCAAATGGTCCACAGGGAGCTGTTAGCAGCTCTATAAACTTAACTTTAATTGGTTTTAAGAATATCCATTGAGAGTTAACAAGAGAGTCCTGGCCAGCAAACATATAGCCATCGGAATATAAACAAGAAACCCATTACAATCACTCACTTCATCTCATGGGCTTCAGTGGCAATAAATAATTTAAGAACCCATCGTAATTCAACAAACCATCAGGATTTATAACCCAGGTTTCTTCCAAAAGTCGGGTTCCATGGACCATTTCTGTTAATGGCCAAAAATGCAGCATGCAATGTACAAGTGTCTATGGTGAAGCAGTTCTGAACAAAAATCTCATACCACCCTCAACCCCACTGCTCGGTGCTCCCCCTTCTCATTGCCTTATCTTGATTTCTCTCCAGAACCGCCCCTGTGTTGTCTTGGGTTTAGAGGGTTAGCTTGTACTGTGAAAAATGGTCATGAATTTAAGAGTTCTTGGATTTAGAGGGGTTTCGAATTAAAGGATGAACTGTATTTATTAAAGTATCCCTCTAATTCAAGACCCCTCTAATTCCGAGGTCCCTCTAATTCTAATTAATCGCCTAACTTTTAACACTGAGCTTACCCCTTCTAATTCAAGACCGAGAGGGCGGAGGGACACACTGTTAGAATGTGGTTGGTTTTAAAGGGGTCCAGAAGTGCTGCCGTGAAAACTTTGTTAACATGGGTTCCCAAAAAGATATGAAATCAGTAAAACCCCTCCTTTGGGACTCCCCCATTCAGGAGACACCCCTTAAGGGGACACTTTTCTGTGAAATGAGGGAAAATATATTTTTTAACACTACAGCCATGCCCTATTAAAGAGACACCCCTATTACAGGGATGAGGACAATTTCTGACTGCCAAATGGTCAGATAACCCTTATTAAGAGGACACTTATATTTTTCTCATTGTACCACAACAACTGCAGCAGTCTTAAAAAAGAAAAATTCATTCAACTTTATAATATTTTGAGACCTTTTGAACAATAAACCAGAATTTTCTTCCCCGAATCCTTATAGTGGACATTGGCATAGGCCTACTGCATGTGTTACTTCGTATAAACCAGTTTTGCAAATTTTGACCCGTAACCATGGGGTTTTGTTTTTTTTTGTTTATGTGTACTTTCATGTAGGATTCTAATCCATACCATAACATGCACGCTTAATTGGAAATCATTACTCTATTTGCTACGTCAATCCAATAGAAAGCTCAATATTTAAAAAAAAGAAAGCATTTGGTCAATAATATTGCATCACTAAATAATATTGGGAACATATAAAACAATTGTTGTTTTAATTACATTTCTACTAATTTCATATAAATGAATTGTATTTGCATTGCAAATTACTGCTATAGTTCTAATTCTACTGTAACTGATTCTTACTGGTATGTAAAAAAAAATAAAGTTATAAAGAATGTATGTCATGTTGTATGAAAACATGCTAAAAACCCCTTTTTACTAGCGGAGTCTCCGGTGAGCTTGGACATACCTGACACACGTTTGACATTTTCTGGTCCTTATGGAGTGGAGTTGAATAGCTTGGTGATTAAGTTGCTTGTCTTCCCATCCCTGGGTCCTGGGGTCAATTTCACTGACAGCAGGATTTTTCTTAATTACTACAACGACTCCACTCCCTAAGTCTAATTATGAGAAACTGAACGGTTAATGATATATTTAAAAACTTGGAGAAAAGGGGCGTAACCACCATTTTTTCCACTTTTTCCCCAGTTTTGAAGTCTTCAGAAATCTGTATCTTATTAACCCTTTCAGAGTTTTTGTCAAACACTGTTTTTGCTTCTTAGAAAAATTAGTTGTACAACATATCAAATGTTGTTTTTCATCTGGCGGCCTGGCTTTAAAGCATAATTGGGCCCTGTTAGTGAGGATAAAATATCTATTGAACAGGATACCCAGTATTATAAGAGCAACTAAATAAAATGAAATAAATAAATCAAGTTTGTGTTTTTTCTTTTTACTCCAGCATTAGAAGCAGTTCAGATGTTACCGGGTGATATTGCAGCATTCAAAGATTCCTTTGATGATATGCCGCCAATGAAGCGGCATTTGAAGATGTTAATGGCAGATCTGAAGAAAGTCTCTGAGGTTGTCAGCACTTGATGTCCCCTCGTTCTTCCCCTAAAATCATTGTGCCTATCATATCACACTGTTAATAGATTGTTATCAGTGGCGGATTCAACCGGCAACCGGCTTGCCCCCCCCCCCCCCACTAATTCAAAATAAGAAAAAAAAAATGAGATATAAAGAAAGTTACTGTATATTCAAAAGTCATCTAGAGATGCCATAATCACAAATTTCTTACCTCAGCCCCAACCATGGTGGTGGTATAGATCCTCCATCTGTGAAAGTATCTCCCTGTAGCCCCCTGTATTTTGAATTCCTGGATCCGCCACTGGTTATGTTTGTATATTAGTTTTTATCAATCATATTGTTTGACGGTTTCCATCCTCGCCGTACACCACTGTTCTGAAAAGAACTATGCACAGGGTGCCCCCAAAAATCGGGATACCTTTTTAAAGCTTCATATCTCAAGTGAAATCATTTGCAGTTTAAAAATAAAAAGATATTCTGACAGATAAAACTTGTAGAATTATTTTGGTACCAAACTTTACCTCATTTGCAACCCCTTTATATAATACCACAAGCTACAGTATAACGTTTTGAACAAATCTTTTGCCTCGAGTTGAAAATGGTTCTAACAGCGTTTCAATTAGGTCTATTGCAGTTGATGAACATTTTATTGTGAATGTGTTAAATTTCATAATTTAAAGGATGATTTTAATCTGAAATTAATAATCACTATGGAGAAACTTTTTCAATTTTACAGTACAAATTATTTGATATGAAATTTAAAAATGGTATTGAAACTTTTGGCACACCACGTCATTGGTGAATTGTGCGTGAATGAATTGACCATTGCTTTCAGTACAGTTCAGCCTCCAATTTGAGACCGCTCTAATTCGAGACCGCTTTTCATTGAACCAACTAACAATCTTCAATCTATTCACACTAAGTTGAATCTCATTGTGCAGACCGAACCACGAGACCACCCGAATTTTTTAGTTTCCAAATGTGATCTCGAATTGGAGGGTAAACTGGTTGTGCTTTATTTAGACATAGGACTATTTGATTCTGTATTCCAATTCACTATTAAGCTGGTGAAGCTACATTGATTTGACAAAAGGTTGTTATTCACGAAAGCGCTAGCAACTCATTTTTTTAGTTACATTGTATTCATATACCGAATCTTAGTGTTTGTTTTTAGAAATTCTTTATTTGTCTATCTTTATGTCTTCTCTTTAGAAGGGATTCATTTTCTTTAATTGTGTGATGTATAAGGATATAGGGATTTTTGTCTCCTTGTGTATGTAGATATCCAATTCCAAGTTTTACAATTATTACAGTATGCCTGTACATATCCATTTTTTGTATAATGTGTCGTCTTATGTTGTTTCTTTTACATAGGGTCTTTGTATCAACATGGTGTTATCTATTATACTGTTTATTAAAACTCACTAGTATGGTGATTACATTTATTTATCAAAACTGTGATATAATATTCAAACCCTTAACTGAATTAAAAGCTTTCCCAGGCGAGTATGCGTACACATTATTCATTATTTAACTATTAATATAATATTGATTCTCAAACGCCATGGTTTCAGTATTGTTGATTCAATTATCGTCCAATTTTTGATGAGTTGGCTCTCCAGAACAACAAGATTTATGATTGCAGTCATATTAAAGTCAGTGTTATACACAAGCGTAGTACTGTAATTTGTATCATTGTTGTGTGTGAAGCTGAAGGCGGCATGGGAAAACGTGTACTGTACCTAATTCATAACTAAAATTATTTAAATGTGTACATGGTGCGTGAAAGGGAATGGTACGCATGCTGTGTGAAACCTGGTTGCCTCCTCCAAATCGCTACAATATTGCTACAATGTTTTAGTGCAATCGTTTTACTGTGTAGCAGCCCCCGACTCAATCGGGAAGGCTCCCCGATTTGGACAGACCAATCAGCATCGCCAAAAGCTGTCGGCGATAGCATAGAAAGCTGTAGCGATTGTTTGGAAATCGTTCTTTACTATAATATCTAATAAAATTATATAAACTATTTTTGAAAGTTTGCACGGCGAGTATCAATGAAAAAACATTAAACTTTCGGTATACCATGTGTAAAATTAAGGCTTTTGAGGTAAACCATTGTGTTGTTGTCTCCAACAACCCAAATTAGAAATGGTGTACCGAGAGTTTAATATTTTATTTATAATTTTTATAATATAAATACCAAAAATAATACCAAGAAATCTACAGCCCATAATACAATTTGCTATATACGCCTCCTCACATAATACTATCTAAGATTAGTCGCATCAATTCCGCGTCTTATTTCTCGTAATTTTCCCTTCCCATTACACCGTGCTTTAATTTAATTTTCCGTCCTTTGAGTAACTCCCTCGTCTATTGACGTAAATGCTTCTTAGAATAATCACTCTCTGATTGTGGAATAAGGAATATGACCTAAATGTACACAACACAAAATGTTTTAAACATTCTTCTATAGAATGTACCTGAGTAGTCCGGGTTCCTTGATGATATGTAATTTTTTCCATATTTCATTGATAAACTTTCCTCACAAAACGAATTTACACACTTCCAAAAATGTATGCCTTGGCTTATATGCTAAACCCCAACCACACACCCACTCGTTGTAACCAGGGGGTTTTACGGAAGCTGAGCACCCTCTTTTTGATCAAACTTGAACGAAATAATAGTAAATTACTGGAAATATATGGCATACCCGGTAGTAATTTACTTTAAAGTCAGACTCCCGAGGGGAAAAAAAATTGATATGTTGTAGAAATGATTTTTCTAAGTCAGAAAAAAGTTGTTTGACGAAAAGCTGGGGAATGGTGAACGAGATACAGATTTTTGGATATATAAAAACTGGGGAAAAAGGGGCGTAACCACCCATTTTTACACCTTTTACCCCCAGTTTTTAAATATTCAAAAATCTGTAACTCATTCACCGTGCTCAGTTTCTGATCAAACTACTTTTTTCTGTCTTAGAAAAATCAGTTCTACAACATATCAAAAAATTCTTTCCTCCGGAGCCTGACTTCAAAACGTTAACAGTGTATCGTATGCTCCAGGCGCGGATTCAGAGCTCCCACTGACCTTCGCACAGAGTGCTTATGGGACGGATCCCCTTAGCGATCAGACCAGCGAAGGGGAAGATACTGAGCTTAGCCTGACAAAAAAATGTTTGATAGGCCTAAGTGGATTTGCACTGCTAGAAGACTAATTTGAATGATTTCTTCAATTATCTTATACCTCCCGCTCGGCTGAACGAGTAATTAATTGCGAGCGCAGGAGAAATGATTTTTCTAAGTCAGAAAAAAGTTGTTTGACGAAAAGCTGGGGAATGGTGAACGAGATACAGATTTTTTGAATATATAAAAACTGGGGAAAAAGGGGCGTAACCGCCCATTTTTATACCTTTTTCCCCCAGTTTTTAAATATTCAAAAATCTGTAACTCATTCACCGTGCTCAGTTTCTGATCAAACTACTTTTTTCTGTCTTAGAAAAATCAGTTCTACAACATATCAAAAAATTCTTTCCTCCGGAGCCTGACTTCAAAACGTTAACAGTGTATCGTATGCTCCAGGCACGGATTCAGAGCTCCCACTGACCTTCGCACAGAGTGCTTATGGGACGGATCCCCTTAGCGATCAGACCAGCGAAGGGGAAGATACTGAGCTTAGCCTGACAAAAAAAATGTTTGATAGGCCTAAGTGGATTTGCACTGCTAGAAGACTAATTTGAATGATTTCTTCAATTATCTTATACCTCCCGCTCGGCTGAACGAGTAATTAATTGCGAGCGCAGGAGCGTGCCATTATTTCAATTATTTAGAAATATGTTTTCAAAAGATATTTTTGTAGTGCCTACGAAAATATCTCAAGAAAATGACATTGAATGAATTCAAAAGATACGAAGATATTGCTTCTGAAATGTATTTATAATGTTGGTCTAGTGTAAAAACAAAATATTTACTTCTCCAACGACACAGAAAACTTTGAACAATGTCAATAAAAATGTATATATATATATATATATATTTTTATAGTGCACTGTGCTCTGAGACCATGAATGTACGGTATAGTACGTTTGCCTGTAATGAAAACAATTTATTCTTTGCATGACTTGTTTTGGGTGGGTGGAGGAGAAGGTATTCCCCATGTCGTCTGTTTTCACCTATGAATAAAGAATAAGGGCCGGTAACAAATGGACTACCACAAAACCTCAAATTGAAGCCCAGTGGGTTTATTCTCGAGATGAAGGCCATCTCGAATTGAAGTCCCCTCTATAATTTAAAAAAATTAGCCTCGAAAAGAAACCCACGGGCTTCTTTTTAAGATAGCATAGGCTTCTTTTCGAGATAGTACAGTGCATACAC
>NW_022754288.1:331424-339632 GCF_011630105.1 Anneissia japonica | reverse complement strand
CGCACAGAGTGCTTATGGGACGGATCCCCTTAGCGATCAGACCAGCGAAGGGGAAGATACTGAGCTTAGCCTGACAAAAAAATGTTTGATAGGCCTAAGTGGATTTGCACTGCTAGAAGACTAATTTGAACGATTTCTTCAATTATCTTATACCTCCCACTCGGCTGAACGAGTAATTAATTGCGAGCGCAGGAGCGTGCCATTATTTCAATTATTTAGAAATATGTTTTCAAAATATATTTTTGTAGTGCCTACGAAAATATCTCAAGAAAATGACATTGAATGAATTCAAAAGATACGTAGATATGGCTTCTGAAATGTATTTATAATGTTGGTCTAGTGTAAAAACAAAATATTTACTTCTCCAACGACACAGAAAACTTTGAACAATGTCAATAAAAATGTATATATATATATATATATATTTTTATAGTGCACTGTGCTCTGAGACCATGAATGTACGGTATAGTACGTTTGCCTGTAATGAAAACAATTTATTCTTTGCATGACTTGTTTTGGGTGGGTGGAGGAGAAGGTATTCCCTATGTCGTCTGTTTTCACCTATGAATAAAGAATAAGGGCCGGTAACAAATGGACTACCACAAAACCTCAAATTGAAGCCCAGTGGGTTTATTCTCGAGATGAAGGCCATCTCGAATTGAAGTCCCCTCTATAATTTAAAAAAATTAGCCTCGAAAAGAAACCCACGGGCTTCTTTTTAAGATAGCATAGGCTTCTTTTCGAGATAGTACAGTGCATACACTGTATATTAATTTAAAAAAAAAAATAAATAAATTAAATACGATCTTGGTTTATACAGTAGTTTATTTGATCTAATGCCAGTTAAATATACCATTGATACAGATTGATGTTACAGAGGCCTTATTTATTGTTATATAGTACAAATTCACAAAAATTACAGCATTCATTTTGAAAAGAAGCCCCTCTCTTGATTTTGCAAAAGCAGTCTCGAAAAGAAGCCCATCTCGATAAGAAGCCCATCCAAAGTTGAAGCCCAAGGCTTCAATTCGAGATTTTACGGTATGTCGGAATATTCACGATATGCTTCCTTTTAATTAATACAGCGTTCAACGATTTTACTTGCACCCGACAGTGGCTCCAGAAAATTGCCGACAAGGGGTCCGAATCAAGGGGCCGACTAGAGCCTTGGTCTGAGTCTCGGAATAAAGTCCCTAGTAGGGTTCACGGGGAGAGTTTTTATGACTTATTATGGTCCATTTTTAAAATAGCCGCCAAAATTTACACATTGGCTCTTAACTTTATTTATATTCAATGAAAATAAATCAGGCTTCTAAGTAGTCCTATGTGTTATTGGGGTCACCGTCTTCAGTGAGACATGTTTCAAAAGCCTAGAATGGCAGCTACCGGTATTGGCTGCTGTAAAAATTAATATTTCAGTAAAGGCCTAATTCCAGTTTTTTCTATGAAAAGTGGTAAATTTGGTGTCTAAACATTTTGGGCTTTCCGAGTCCAATAAACTTAGTTTCAAAAAAGTAGGATGGCCGCCATTTTGAAATTTAAGGTGGCGGCCACGAAGATCACCGAAATCAAATATTTGGTTTTTATAATTCCACTTCTCGATCAAAAATTGTAAAATTGGTGTCTAATCATATGTTATTGGGCCATGTAATTCCAATGAACATGGTTTCAAAAAGCTAGAATGGCAGTTCAGTTTCTAGTAAATTAATTATCAATAATTGTCTTCCTTATGTCTTAACATTTAAACATTTAAAATCTAAAACAGACTTCAAAATGTTCTATTCCAACTAGATTTGAGAAATTGTGGAATAACCTCCATCCTGATATTCGAAATTATTTCATTATATTTTTTAATTTCGGTGTGTTCAAATGTAAGTTAAAAAATTATTATTATTATTATTATTATTATTATTATTATTATTATTATTATTATTATTATTATTATTATTATTCTGGGAGCAGCATATCTCTAAGATGATAGTGGTTCCGCTTGCTGCTCCATGGCTCACCTAATTATTCTTATATATTTGTGAATTTCTGAATTTTTTGTATTTGTAATGTTTTATATTGTTATTTGTTTTGCCAGGATGAATAAAATAGAAGATAAAATATTTTGAGATTATTTGTTTTATATGATTCCACTTTTCGATTAAAAATGGTAAATTTTGTTTGCAAAAATGCTATTGGGCTATCCGAGTCCAATAAAATGCAACATAATTATTTTAAAAAGCTAGGGTGACAGCCATACTTATTTACAATGTACATATTATGTTCACACTTTGGCTTAAAAAATGCAAAATGTGACAATTTTCAAAAATGAAAAATTACTATTTATACCATGCAGTAAAACGTGTCTTTTAGATTTAAAAAATCTATAAATATCACCGGGGCTTATAACAACTTTGTAAACTTATGGGAATAATTCAAAATGATTAACACAGTTATGTTCTTCATCGTTCTCGTCATCAGAAGACGAATCTTCATTTGTTTTGACATCACTCTCATCACTTCCGGTACTACTATTATCACAGTCACATACATACCGGTAATCTTTATAAAACTTTTAACACTTTACATTAACCAGTTGATACCCACTGTTTATTGGTGATTAATAAGTTTTAATAAAAAAAAGTTTAAATAATTGTATCCTCATTTATACTCAAGTGACAAGCAGCGACGTGAACGCCCCTACCCCCTCCCCGCCGTTGTAGCCTATTAGTGCTGGCCCAAAGTTGAGAATGATGTTATGATAACTATTAATGATGCCATGAAGGGAATAGTTTGTAGCTAAGCAACGGAGCGAATTCATTGTGCCGTAGTAGCTTTGAGTCAATACGATCTTGTTTAACGTTTAAATATTTCAGTGTTTACGGTTGACTTATCACGATGATCCTACTGGGTAGGTCGACCGCTATTATCTGTCTGAAAAGATTACAAGAGAGTCGGCTAACAGTGGGAACTTAGCAACGATGTAAATAACACGTTTGGAGTATCGATCCCACGAGACGACGTGCGTGTATTATTGTGTTATGACCGAATACATTGCATTCTGTTCCGGTAGACACCTTTAAAGAAGCATCGCCAGAGGCAAGAGGTCTGCGATACTGAACTGGGGTAAGTGAGAACTTTCTCTATGGTCTGAAATAGTTCTACAAAATTGGGACGCCACGAGATTAGGCTTTTATAACCTAAAGTTTGTGTTAATTCTTGGAATCTCAAAACGCCTATTATCTAGACTTAGGCCTACCCGGTAGTAGAAGTGTAGGTAAGCCTAACAGGCGTAATAAATGTTTTTGTATCCATACTTGGTCCTGAGTCAAACATGATACACATCAATGTGAAGGGCCTATGATCAATGATGGATTGAAATACTATGTCTGTCATGGTCTTTCACTCTAAAGTGTAGATTTGTATCGCAAAACGCATGGTTTTGTTATTTGAGGAACAATTCAATCAAGAGCTCGTCTATCTCCTGCTATAGCTAACCAGTGGATCTAAAAGTCTTGAAATGGGGAGGGGGTTCTGATGGGAGAAGGGGAAAGGTGAAGTGGGGCTAGATGATCGGTTGAGTTTGCTAATTCGCAAAATAAGGTGATTTTAGGTGATTTTTAACTACTTGACCGGTTTTTTTTGTGGGGGGGGGGAGTGTTTTTATTGATAGTAAGTTAAATTTCTGTTACCATGCTAAATATATTGTGTCAAATGCTAGTCGAATGATGGGTATGATTTGGAGAAATTGTAGGTTTGTGAATGATGGGCCTGCTCTAGTTTGCTTGTATAAAACGATTATTCGTCCGCACTTAGAGTACTCTTCTGTTATTATAAACTCGATTTCTCCAAGTCAGGCCCATCGTATTGATAGAATACAAAGAAGGTTTTTATATTTAGCTAAGACATGTCCCGATTATACTGTTAATATTGATTCCTTAAGTAAACGTAGATTTGTTTTTGATATGCTGTTTTTCTACAAAAGTTTAAATTCTGTATTTGATTGTAATCTTGTATCTTTGTTTAAATTAACGTTCCTAGTCGTACTCGTACTAGAAACTTAATCTATGTTCCATTAGGTCGGGTTGACATAACTAAGAGAGGTTTATTTCAAAGATTAGCTGTTACATATAATAATTTAAGTTGTTCTGATGAAATTGATATTTTTTTATGATAGTTTATCCTCGTTTAAGCTTAAAATTTGTAAGGTTGTTTGATGTTAGTTATTATTTGTCTCTTTCTATGTGTATATGTTTTTCTCCAACCTGTTAGTGGAGGTTCTTATCTCTGTTGGTTGAGAATTAAATAAATAAAAAAATAGAAAAAGAGTAATTTTTAAAGGGGAGTGCGCCGCCACCGCACCCCACGCTACTGTGGCTAACTGCATATACGACATAGAAATATACGTGTACTTGTCATCAGTGACATAACGATGAGTCACGGGCCCCGGTGGCGAGAAAGTGTTGGGGGCCCTTGCATTTTAGTAATCGATCATATCAGTGTCACGAAATGGGCAGAGGGGCCTCTTTACAGAAGAAGTGTGAGTCCACATATGACATTCGTGAGTTAAATACCTGGGGTTGCATTGTTTTCATTATAGTTTTTGGTGTCTTCTACTGGATCATAGGGGTCCGAAGTATTTGGAAGAAGTCAAGGCACTGTATAGTATCAGACACTTCCGGGGCCTGAGCCCATAGACGTAACGTCACAACATGTAATAAATACCGTACTCAAGTGTGGTTATTGTAACAGATTTCTGAGCATCGATAATAAATTAATTTGGAACTTGGAAGCGACACAAGAGTCGTCGGTTAGGCATGTGATCATACGGGTAGACCTACCTCTATTATCTAAAAGTTCGGTCGAGTTAAGATCAAATACATCATTACACAAATCGGACAATGCTTAGTCTCTTTTTCTACCCACACCAGGTAACCGTGACAACAGTTAACAAGTTGTACCGTACATTATCTTCTCACAATCTATAATAAATATGGATCTATGCCAGGTTTAACTAATTTATTCCTAACGCAATGCATAAGCCTTAATATTATTATCTTATAATGTAATGGTGACATTATTCGACAGTTTGCCCTCATATTCGAGACCACGTTAGGACCTGAAAATGTGAGGTGGTCTTGGTGTTCGGTCTCAATTAGAGGGTTAGCTAGCTTTGAGTTAAAAGATTGAAGATTGTTATTTGGTTCTTTGAAAAATTGGTCTTGAATTAGAGGGGTCTCGAATTGGGTTGCACTGTTCGTTCTCCAATTGGCGACCACTTTGGGACATGAACATTGGGAAATTTGAATGAAAGGTGAGTTAAACATAAGAAAGGAAAAGGAAAGAAACGATATGGAATCATAAGAAAGGAAAAGGAAAGAAAAGATAAGGAAACATAAGAAAGATAACAGTAAGAATGATAAGGAACATAAGAAAGGAAAGGAAAGCAATGAATTTGGAATCATAAGAAGGTAAATGGAAAGAAAGATAAGAAATATAAGAAAGTAAAAGGAAAGGAAAGATAAACTAAGGATGAATAAGGAAAAGGAAAGATAAAGAAACATGAGAAGAGAAAAGAAAGGAAAGATAGACATGGAAACATTAGAAAGGAAAAGAAAAGAAATGATAAGAAATATAAGAATGAAATTTGAAAGACAGATACTAATTATAAGAAAGAAAATAAAAGGAAAGATAAGGAATCTAAGAAAGGAATGTGGAAGATCTATTCCCCATCTAAGGATGAATAAGGAAAAGGAAAGATAAGGAAACATGAGAAGAGAAAAGAAAGGAAAGATAGACATGGAAACATTAGAAAGGAAAAGAAATGATAAGAAATATAAGAATGAAATTTGAAAGACAAATACTAATTATAAGAAAGAAAATGAAAGGAAAGATAAGGAATCTGAGAAAGGAATGTGAAAGATAAGATGAGGAAACATAAGAAAGGACAAGAAAAGTAAAGATCATGAACATTTGAAGGGAAAGGAAGAAAGACAAGAAGCAAAAGGGAAAGAAAAATGAAAGGATTTGGGATGAATAGGAAAGTAAGAGGCCTTGAAATGATTCCAATTACCAAAGCATTGTAATAATAACATTTATTGATAATCATCAAACCAATCATTTGAACTTAATTAAGTTTTATTCTTCTCTGTTGTTGTTAAGCGCCTCGAGGTTGTGTCAACGTGAGGCGCTATATAAATCCAGAATTATTATTATTATTATTATTAAATCTCGGGGTTCGGTCTGAATTAGAGGGTTAGCTTTTATTAAAAGATTGAAAATTGTTTTTTTGGTTCTTTCAAGAAGTAGTCTCAAATTAGATGGGTCTCGAATTTTAAAGGTGCACTGTTCGCCCTCCAATTCGAGACCATTTTGGGACCTGAAAATTTGGATGGTCTTCGCGTTTTGTCTCCATTTAGAGGGTTACCTTTGTGAGTGAAGATTGTTATTTGGTTCTTTAAAAAAGTGGTCTCGATTTAGAGTGGTCTGGAAATTAGAGGGGTCTCTGATTGGAGGGTGCAGTACATCTCAATAATGAACACTGCCCACATTATTCTATGTTTTTTATCTTTCAGTTGATCGATCTACTTTCGAACGTGGCGGAACAAAATATGGCGGCAACCGGCCGTCATGAACCAGCTGCTAGAGACTTACTTCCCCGGTACCCACAACCTTTTTCGGTGATTAGCGAGCATTGGCAGGACCAACTTCATGTGCACGACAACACAGGCGATGATCTCTTCAGTTTCGGACCTGTTTATGACGAGAATATGTTCAAACTGATCCATAAGCATCTAGAATTGGACACGCACGATCGATTTGCTTATGTTGGAGCGAGCAAAGGTTCTTACGCTGCAAAAATCAAAGAAAAATTCTGCCTATTGCAGCCAATTGTGGAAATATACCCCGGGACAATTCTTTATGAAGAAACACCAAACCAGCGACGAATGATCCCATTTAAGGTTGATCAAGTTGGCGCAGAGCAGTATTTTCGAGAGCTCTCTGAAGGATTGACCGAAGGCAAAGAACCGCCTTTTGATAAGATCATTCTGCACGGCGCGTTCGAATATTTCTCTTCCCCGAAAACGACATTTGCGCATATTATGCGCACGCTGACAAAACATGGAAAGTTGTTGATATTACACAGGCCAGCGCCAATGAGTACTTTACCATTTTTTACTGAGGCAAATAAAAGGTTCGTTGAAGAGGATAGTAACGATCCGTACCTGAAGATTTTAAGAAGTTTGCAGTCACAGAGAGTTGACGTCAAATGGGACATTGAGGTTCTACCGATCGTTATGCCGAAAGTGAAATGGCTCGCGATGCTAAACAAAAAGTTTCCACCGCAAATGGAGATAATTAGTAACTTTGAAATCCTAACAGGGGTCCGTGAACTAACGGAAGGTATGCTTAAATATCAAGGAGAAATGGTCGAGTTCTTTGATCGGCTGATGTTTATAGCCGTATCGCTCCCTTACGGCACTGGCGGCTACCCGAGCATTCAGCGACATGGTTCGTCAGAAACTAAGCCTTACCCCGGATTGGTAGATTTGAAGTACAGCTTGGAAATTACGCCAGATATTCAAAAGCATATCCGAGATATTCAGAACAATAAAAAATTCAAGCAGAACAGTATTTTTTGATGACGTATTATAAGATTGAACGAATAGTGCGAGTACGAGAACAAGCTGCAATGAAAAATAGACCTACCAAGTAATATAGCCTGAATGTTAGCTGCCTTAGGTTTTGAAGGGAACCCGGCGGAAGAAGCCCGACATGAAACTCTTTACTGTTATTAGGCAGACATGATGTGCAAATTTCACTGTGATATTGAATATTTAATAATAAGAATAACAATAGTGTAATAATAATAATAATAATGCCTAATAAATAATGGTAACACTAAAATCAATATTAGTAATTATAATTGTAATATTTTATTTATAATACAAATAATTATAGCTGTTATTTTATTATAAAATTTATTTTGTAAGAATGCATTGTGTATATACTAGTATATACCTACATTAAAATTGTACCAATTTACACAGGCTTATTATTATTTATTATTAGGTAACATAGGTCCCCCTTTCGCCCCCCCCCCCTGGACATCTCTGTGGTGCAAGTGGTGTTCACTTAAAAGAGAGGCCTACACTGATGTGCTAGCAAGGCAATTAAACAGAAGGACGCACATCTCGGGACATCAAAGGTTATAACTCT
>NW_022754288.1:322687-331310 GCF_011630105.1 Anneissia japonica | reverse complement strand
GGCCTACACTGATGTGCTAGCCACTATTGAACAAATAATTCAGGAAATATAGATATACGTATAATATGCTTATATACAGTGTTTCGATATTTTTAAACCGGTTAAAACCGTAACTCCACAATATTGTACAATTAATACTAAAAAAATTATGCATAGTAGAATATTGAAATAAAAGTATTTAAAAAAATCAGTTATTGATTTATTTATGAATTTGTTCGATGATCAGGTTTTTTTTTTCTATTTCCTTAACTTACAATGCAATCGTTTTTAGCTTTCATATTCTTTATGAACGTTCGATTGTTATGATTCACTCTGCGTGTACTTTTCAACGTCACGTGCCCTAGAGTCACATAAATATACAGTAGCCTACCATTGTGTTTTTTTTTTTTTTTTTTGTTTTTGTTTTAGTTCAATACCGCGTGATTCGTAAGTAGGCCCATTTACATCATATCATATCGTGGAATTTTCACAATGATGCTCTTGATATTGTAGTAGGCTCCAATGTAATATTCCGTGATCACTGATAAAACGGTTTACCCTGGTGGAAGAATCCTACACAAACCTCTAAATGTCAATACAAAAAAAAAACAAAACAAAAAAAACATACCGAAATAAAGCTAAAATTTGTATTTAGTTTTTGGGAATACGTTGATTATATTTCTCAACTGTTAATGAACTTATGAATATGCTAAATGAGCTGTATATAAGGAAAAGTGATTCCACACGGTTAAAACATAAATACCGGGGTTAACGTACGCGTATTCATCTAAACGATGCTACGTCCTATACTGTAGCAAATCAATTTACGAAGAGCTCACATTAGAGGTGTAAAATTAATGAATGTTTTCCAGGCTAATAATAGAAATATTGTAGTTATTGCAGTAGGAGTCCTGTTTCTCCGTTAGCTTTAATTGGCCCCTAAAGTAAATCGCGATTCTCTTCAAAACCGGATTTTTCTTGTGCAAAATGCTGTTTCTTCTATAGTATAGATCATAAAGTATACGTAGACCAGGGTCACATGTTTCAAATTCGAACCTTGGTGTTATATTGAGCGATTCATTGACAGGCCTTCGATCGTTACAATTGAATAACAGCGCGAGTTCAGTTAATTCAGTCAATTGAACCGAAGAATAACCATTCCTTGCTTGAAACGTTGAATATACCCCCTCTATCGTATCGCGTCCTTGTACGTTCGTCTTTCAATATAACCGAATCAATAATACTCGTTATGTTTAAGTCGACACGCAGCAGCCGAAAACGACATAATACTGTAAATAAATAGCTGAGCTCATCATATGGCATGATGTGAGAGTGATAACTGTGACGACGATCAAATTCCGTAGCAGATTGCCGATTATGCACTCAATATTTCGGTGATCATGGATTTAGGCCTTTTCTATTTTTATACCGTTGTCATAGGAATGAAGGCAAATAACTCCATCGCTGTACAGTATTCCGTATAATCGACAGTGGATCTTGTTCGTAACGCATAAAGAGGTGTTGACATTGCACTCCTTCACAGCTGATTTACTTCCATTGTTTGCTGAGCTTAGTGTATGGTGCGATGATTTTCATTTCTGTCATTCAACGTTTGAGACTTGTAGTATAGATAGATATCACATTCAATACTGTATAAGAATATACTTCGGGATAAGCTTCCACTTGAGATGGAGTCAGTGGAAAACACCGCGACGCATATAGGATATCGACGGTGGCGGCCGCGATGGATGCAACGTTTCGCCACGGCCAAAACATTTGTCTTGTTCATGTGCTTATTAACATTAGTGGAAAGCATGATGCTAGTTGGATACACTAGCAGTGTGTTGACGTCTATCGAACGACGATTTCAAATCAAAAGCGCCGAAGCTGGTCTTATAGTTAGCGCTTACGAAGTCGGTAATTTCTTAGTCGTCGCCTTTGTCAGTTACCTGGGAGGTCGTCCGGGCAGTCATCGACCGAAATGGGTTGGTTTCGGTGCTTTTATCATGTCTGTAGCCGCCTTGATTTTCACCTTGCCTCACCTGATCGGGGAAGCTTATATCCCAGGTAGAGTTAATTCAGAGAATGAAACCGACGTATCTATTTGTATTAGAAATACCACTAGCACAACTGCAAGCAGACAAGCTGAGCAGTCGGACAATCCAATCCTGGACACAGATGTACGAGATGTAACTGTTTACTACGACTGTATGGAGGGGGGTGGTAATGCTTCCGATTACCTGTTTTTCTTCGTAATCGCCCAGCTACTACTTGGGATGGGTGCAGCCCCTATGTTTACACTAGGTGTTACGTACGTAGACGATAATATTGGAGCGACAGAATCGGCATCATACATAGGTAAGAGGCTGCGCTTAGGGATGCTCCTATCCATCCTCTGCTGCCAAATTAGTATTCAATATTGTTTAAAAAAAACTAAATATGTCTATCATTCTTTCGCGGATTCAAGAGGTGAGTAGCGGGTGGGGAGGCCTATTCTTCGATACCCAACATTTAATGGAAAGAGCAATAACCAACACATTCCGTAGTACAAAACACATGATGATGATGGTTAATGTGATGTGAGCTGCAGCTTAGGGTGGTGTGTTTAAGGTGCCTCTCTTCCAATCTCTGGGTTTTAAGTTCAAATCTTGCACTCCATGGTTTGTTTCCTATGTGACTAATTCAACCCCACTCCCTTTCTAGAGTTTATGTAGAGCATCATAATATGCAAATGTTGTGAAAGCGAGCACTTACATATAAATAATAAGTAAATGTAACAATTGTTCTGAGAACAATGTGTGACGGGATAATGAGAAATACAGTAGGCCTAGAATCATGATGAATAACATCCGGTGCTTTAACCATGCATAACACAGTTCAAAATACTACTATAATAATTCCCATTATAAAATATCTAACCATATACTATCTGTAGCTGTAGTAGAATCTGCCGTCTACTATCACTGAATAACAACAAACGTTTACCGATATTCAACGACATAGAAACACGGCTCCATGAACACAATGGGTTACTTTGCTCTATTAATTATGATGTGATTGTAGATCGTCAATGCTTTTTAAAGGATACTGAAATTAGTGTTGCTAATTCATGCTATAGGCCTATGTGTTGACTACCTTGCATATGTATTATATCGTGGAGCCTGTCCCCGAATAGGCCAATGCCTCCATGACTATTAATTTAAAGGCCAAGGCTATAGATTACTGTGTTTTATACACACACACACGCACGCACACACACACACACACACACACACACACACACACACATACATTAATAGATTTGCTGTGTGCGCGATCATTGGCGGATCCAGTCATGGAGGGAGAAGGGAGAATAGGGTAGCTAGCTACCCCCTATCTTTCATTTGAAAAATCCTCAGATATAGCCCTCCGTGACCAAATACAAAGTAACCTTTGTTTTTTTTTAGGCCTACATAGGCCTATACTTTGTATTTTTTTCTTAAACATAGGTCTACGCCATATATTCAATTCCCATTCCACACACATTCAATCAAACCATTGAACTACACATTTTCAAGCATTTATAATTTACAAGTGATTAACTTTCATTAAAAACACAAGTTAGTTTTTATACTTTTTGCTACGATAATTTAAATGGTTTGAAAGACAACGGCTGAAGTTACAACATGACCAATAATTAAAAATTTAATAACGGTTTAACTATTTAATGTTTTATTATTTGAATTATTATTATTAGTTCAGCACCACAAACAGTATGTATAAGTTCTACTGTTTTCTCTACTCTCTCCGTTCCACGCGCCTCAGGATATTGGTTAAGTAACAATTATTGTTGTGTCTTCTTAATAATGTGACCATAATAATAATAATAATAATAATAATAATAATAATAATAATAATAATAATAACAATAAATATATATATAGTCAGGGGGGCCTACCTAAGCCACCTTCTTCTCCACCCAATCAGTAGACCTACATAATATGCCATCATATGCCTTATTAAATTAATGTTTTGTCCAGAGAGGGAAATTGGATGAAGAAATAGTCTAGATACTTTTTTTTTCTTTTACCATGGCCTACTCTATTATAAACAATAAAGGAAGTCTATCATACCAGATCGACATCCGTGTGATCAGATCCATGTGATCTAATAAATTATCTCACCGGGTTCAATAACGCTGCGAATGCCGGAGATAATTATACTATGCATATACCACCCTAATGCTCCGAGCACGAGCATTCTGGAATAACCGCCAAGAGGCAAATATCATAATATACAAGAATGATGGTCTATTTTACTCTTCAGAGGTAAAATCCAACGCACCATCTATTTTAAATAACAAGCGATTTTTCAGTGGTTCTTTGTTTAGGCAGTAAAATCCATGGTCAGATCTGGCCAATGACAAACTTAGACCTATTTTGGTGCCTATTATTTGTTATCAATTATCCACGTAGCCTTTGTAAATACTGTAACGGGACTATCTGTTTTGAAATTTAACATTTTGGAAAAGTAGACATAGTCAATCATGACGATTAAACTGACAACACAATTTCTGTTGTAATATTCAATAATTAAGGATAGAAGATGAGCGTTTAGTACTGTATGTTTTAAATCCCACATGGCCAGGGGAGGGTCCAGAGATGTCCAAAGGGGGAGGAGCGAAAGGGGGAGGCCGGCCCGCCCCCACCTAAATTCTCCCCTGATGTCGACTATCCCATCATGGCACAGATCTTAAAGTTAATGTATAAAGTTAGGCTTAAGGCTACATCATGTGATTATGGTTCAAGGTTTATCAAGTATAATCCCGTTTACAATTCATTATTAATAACACATAACGAAAAGAACACATTTTTACATTGCTTTCGTTGTGCACGGTGAGTTCACTCTCGTATATACGTGTATAAATAGCATTAATGGGCCTACTCAAATCATTGCTTATAATAATGGATCGATAATAATAATTATATGATACGGTACGCCCTTATTTGAAGCATTTTAAACGTTAAGACAGGATCTCATAAGAGGAAGGAAAAAATGTATGATTCATGTAAAGAGAAGAAATGATCTTGCTGCCTATTGTAGACAGGAGAATCTGCGAGAGTGAAGTGGCTCAATCGAGATTCTGACACGGGAATTCTGCTTTATGTGCAGATGTTTTGATCAAGGGCCATTACAGATTTCGTTACCGTACAGTAATTTGTTAATTAGAGAGGCAATGAATTAATTCAAGAGATCACTACTCATAAACTGATGGTTCTTGTATACAATAACTGTAGTAGTCTCATCGATTTAGATACCAACATTACTTCAGCTTTTTTGAGTAATGACCTAGAGGGATTTTTTTTTGGGGGGGGGGGTGTTCACTCATGGTTGACAAAGCGGTAATGCCTTGATCAGGGCTGGAACTAGCCTTTTTCATACGTGGTATGAACCTTTGGTTATTGCTGGTGAATTCATCTTACACTTTTTCAAATGAAAGTGAATGATTTAACGATTTCACTATATTAATGACTGTAAAGCGAAAGGTTAAATGCAACAGCATATGTAAACTGAAATCAACTATACAGAAAAACAACCGTACTTTTTATCTCTGCGGTGTCAACATTGATGGATAAGTTGTTTGTTCTCACGAATATCACGACCAATACGTGCGTTTAGTCAATGCGCTTTACTTCAATTCGTCTTCCATGGTCTTAATAATATTGACTTTCTTCTTCGGTTTCTTCCTCTTACCCTTCCCCTTTCAATTCCCCTCCTCTCCCTCTCCTACTCCTTCTTCTTCTCCTTCTCCTCCTCCTCACATTGAATTACAAATGAATGTATAATAATAACTGTGGTGTGACGAATCGCATTGCTAAATCTCACTTTATAATTGCACTCAATATCAATCAAGTCGCTCAAAACATAATCAAATATAGTAAATCAATTATGTAATTATTAAATTGAATTGTGTAAAAATAAATTATATGAAATCGTTTGTGATGTAATTTTCTTAATAGGTATCGTGTATTGCGTCACAGCGATCGGGCCGGCGCTTGGTTTCTTGCTAGGCGGTCTCTGTGTTAGCTACTACGTCGATGTAGGATCCGTGTCAGCGGAAGATGTTAACATCTCCCCCGGTGACCCTCAATGGGTAGGGGCCTGGTGGATTGGTTACCTCATCTGTGGCTTCCTTATAACATTGTTCGCTCTGCCTGTACTCGCATACCCACGCACATTAAGACGAAGTCGTGATTATGAGGACGACGATCGACCCAAGTCGATTTCTGAAGGAGGGGATCAAGAAAGCAGGATGGTCCACATGCAATTCGACTGTTCAAGCTGCCGAGGTGAGTTTATGTTTTTTTTATGAGGATATTGCATGATTACAAGGGTTCCAAATCTCTCGGAAAGTCTAGAGTCTCATCCCGGAAATCTGGACGTTCCCGGACGGACTCCCGTAAATAAGCATAAATCTCCCAGAAAATAACCCATCCCGCAAATTCATAATTTGCATGTTTTTATTACTTTAACATCAAGTGTCTCACGGAAGTCAGTGCCGATGGGTATCACCATTCGCTGCAAAATAAAACTAAATATGTTAATATGTTAGTATGTTATAGCTCACTTAACCAGATCTCCCAAAGGGATTCCTTCCAACTTGGAACCCCTGTTATCACTTCAAAATGTATATCCATGCGTATTTTGCTTAATTGTGTATAAATAATTCTTACACGTACAAGTCTTCAGTCTTGGTTTTAATTAGGGTTTTAAGTACAACTATTCCAATTTGATAAACAACTACAATTGTTGCTGCGCCATACGGTCAAGAGAGGATCCGTCAGGAAAAAAAAGCGATAACATTCCTCAATTTCTGGCTCGCCAATAGAAGAACAAACCTTATTCAGTTCAATTAAAATTCAAGAGTTATTGGCTTCAGTTGTGCTAATTAAATGTCTACTAAACTATACGATGCAATAGCCTACAAATTTACAGTTATTTACAATAGTAACAGTACCGGTAGGTATGTAGAGTAAATTATTTAAGCTTGTAGGCCTACCGGTATTATTGAAAACTTGCTTTTATTAGAGAAATGATGGAAGGGTCAAATCCATTGTCAGTGGTTATCCATATAAATTCTCGTGTATATTCAGTGAGTGTTTATGAAGCATAATTCTTTGAAGCATTGCGGTTCAAAACGCTACGGTATACTGTATTGTATTGTAAAAGCCATTGTCATTCCTTGTGTATTCGGTGAGTCAGTGTGTTAAAGCACGAAACTACGGTACTGCACACTTCTTTTATAAGACCAGCAACATTGTGCCCAGGCTCAGTGTTGTTATTTTTCACCAATTTCAGGCTCCAAATTTCCTCTTATTTTGTTCTTATTTTACATACTGTACTTTTCAAAGCTAGGCAATTATTATTGTACAGCAGTATATCTGTACAGTGTTATGGATAGAAAATACAACACTATTTTTCTCTATGATTATAGAGCGTATAACGTAGTCACACCTACTACACACATGAAGTACCGTATAGATAAGACCAAAGGAATTTTACTGAGTTTTTTTCATAGTTTTACATTTTGATCTTATTTTGGTCAAATCCAAAGGGTCAAAATCTGGGTCAATTTGGTCTTATTTTGTTCTTATTTTCTAAGCATTTCAGCCTCAATATTCGTATTAAAAAGATACCTTGGGAGTCATGTCAAGTCCTACTCTACTTCATATCAATGCTCACTACCCCCTCACGCCTTCGTGTGTTTCCTGAATAAGTAGTTGCGAAGTACCCGCTCAAAGTCAAAATATTTCTCTAACTCTTCAATTTTCAGTTAAAGAGAATTGCAGTATTAGGCCTAACTGGATTTTCCCGTTCGAACGATGTATTAATATTATCAGATACAGGTACTCATAACCTTTAGTGTACTAATCTTTCCTATTTTAATTCATTCACCATATTACTTTCATATTCTAATGCGCTTTTTATTTTTCAACACACTTTGATTTTTGTTGGCTGGCAATTATGTTTTTATTATCCTTTCACACGTATATTAATGTCTTCCATATTTCATTTTTCGTGTATATATTTTTAATATTGTTTATGGCTAAACTTCTCAGAATATTCTTATCTTGCCATAAAATAGCAAAGAATTTGCAGTTAAAAAATACTCCGTTCGTTTGATTGAAAAACTGTCTTGGAAATCGCGGGACCGGTGACGTATTTTTTTTTAATTGCATGAATTTTGCAATTCTACGATTCAAAATTCGACGTCAGCAAATTGAGGAGGTATAGGGTGAACGTCCTCCGTATTTTAATATTAGAATATTGTGTCTGGCAAAATTATTGAAGTCATTATTTTAATTTAAAATAGCGGTCATATACCCCACCTCCCTATTTTCGAAGAATTACTTGCAAACGATAGATACCGGTACACAACCAAATGTTATTTTTATTACTTTTAATAAGCCAAAGCTAAAATGTAAAGGTAATTATGTAATTTATATATAAAATTTGAATGTTTAAATTATATATAACAAATTTTGAAAGTAGGCTATAAAATATATTTATAATATATAAATTTAAACGGTAAAGAAGAGGAATCTGCAAGTTCGAAAAAACGCCCCCAACCGGGATTCGAACCCGGGGCATTCTGTTGTCTATG
>NW_022754288.1:321079-322385 GCF_011630105.1 Anneissia japonica | reverse complement strand
CATAAAAACATGAATAAATTGGATTACCCTCTTTTTTGCTAGTCAATCAATTCTGTTTGAAGTATGGCCACTACCCTTGTGCAGACACGTGAGAGTAAGATTAAAGATTTTCTTAACAAGTAGAATTAGTAACTTAAACAAATTCGAGAACACAGAGGTCAGATGAATTGGACAGTAGACAGAGGTAATATACACCAGATTTATTTTACAACGGACGACTTCAATAAAAGAAATCACCATGAATTAGCACGGTATGGCATTAAAATAAATTTTCAAGGTGGAGTTGCAGGCTCGAGTCACAATTTCACTGACTTCACAATTTATGGAGAAACAGAATTTAAAATACATACATATGAATATTAAAAATATATTATTTGATATTCAGTTCACGTAATTTTGTTTTCACTTTGTACTCAGCTATGGTGAAAATAAAAAACGAAATGGGTCCAACTCGCATTTTATGGGAAAATGAGCGAGCCCTACATATTGAAATGAAATTGGTTTATTTCATTTCATAGCTGTTTTTATTATATTTTCTACTACAGCTAGTTTTAATTTACCTGTGCTTTGCCACTGTGTGGTTAGAGTAATAATAGGTAAGCACCTCTTTTGACAGTGGATCCACTTTGCAACGCTTAGTCTCATATCGAGTTTCGGAGAAGTTATGAAAATCCTACCATAATATAAGGGTCAAAGGTAGGACTAATCATTTAACCCTTTGCATAACACCCACATTTGGCTATGTTCTCACAGGCAGCTAACGGTTAGCAGGATCCGGATCCTGCTAACCGACAAGCCTAGTTCTCATGAGAGCCCTAGTATCCGGATCTGGAGCTAACCGTTAGCGCTAACCCTTAGCACCTGCGTGAGAACGCCCGATCGGTTAGCGCTAACCGTTAGCGGTATCCGGATACGCTTACGGTTAGCAAGCGCTATCGGTTAGCAAGTTGAGGGCCTTTCTATCATCAACCAATTACAAATAGCCAGGCTATGTTCTCACACGGCAGCTAAGGTTAGCAGGATCCGGATCCTGCTAACCGTTAGCTGCCGTGCGTCCATGCGAGAAAATCCCGATCCGGATACCAACAATATGATGATCGAATCACTGGCCAATAAGAAACTGGAAATTGTAAGCGCGTACGTGTGATTGGTTGATGATAGAAGCCTGGTTCTCACGAGAGCCCTAGTATCCGGATCGGGAGCTAACCGTTAGCGTTAACCGTTAGCACCTGCGTGAGAACGCCCGATCGGTTAGCGCTAACCGTTAGCGGTATCCGGATACGCTAACGGTTAGCAAGCGCTATCG
>NW_022754288.1:314192-321045 GCF_011630105.1 Anneissia japonica | reverse complement strand
AATTTCCAGTTTCTTATTGGCCAGTGATTCGATCATCATATTGTTGGTATCCGGATCGGGATTTTCTCGCATGGACGGACGGCAGCGAACGGTTAGCAGGATCCGGATCCTGCTAACCGTTAGCTGCCTTGTGAGAACATAGCCACAAACGCCCTCAACTTGCTAACCGATAGCGCTTGCTAACGGTTAGCGCTAACCGATCGGGCGTTCTCACGCAGGTGCTAACGGTTAGCGCTAACGGTTAGCTCTCGATCCGGATACTAGGGCTCGTGAGAACCAAGCTATACAGTTTGTCCTCCAATTCGTTACCATCTTTTGCACCTCAACATTTAGGGGTGTTATAGGGGTTCGGTCTCCTTATAGAGGGTTAGCTTAATATTAAGAGATTGAAGATTGTTATTTGGTTCTTTGAAAAAGTAGTCTCGAGTTATAGAGGTTTCGGACTTTGAGGGGTATTTAAATAAAGGGTGCACCGTATATAGATTTTTAACTTCTAAACCAGATGATAGAAACAAGAATACTACGAGAGTATTTTATCCGTGGATTGATGATAATCTTCACACGTTAGCAAGAATCATTCTGTAGAGCACAAATTAAACTAAATTGCTAGATTCGAAGCATTATTTTTTATAGGCATGGAATAGTGCTCTCATTTAATAATATAATATTGCATTTATCACCACCTTAGTTTATTCTGCAGATAAGTGTAGCAGAAAGTCCTTTGCTGCAGTTACAGTAGGCTATCGATTCTTTGAGGTACCCGGATTCAGCAGTTGAAATCACCAGGCGATATCATTGTACAGTGGTGTCTCCAGACACTTGCGGGTGGGGTTCATAAAGTCCGACAGGGGGGGGGGGGCAAGCTTGGGGCAGCATAGAGCCTCCGTCATTAACCTGGAATTAGGATGTCACAAAACTGTATTTTTAGACCATAATATTAAGCACTAACAGTCACAATAACTTTGTTTATATCGAATTAATATTTATAGTCCGAATTCCGTACGGTACCTCGTCGTAGCGTCGTCGGACCTGGGAGGTCGATGCTTGTGCGACGGGGAATATTGCCCATCAAGGCTTTTCTCAGCAAGTTATACTGCCTTAGAATATCCAGTAGTTGACGAGTTTATGGAGATATGATGCTTTTTCACATAAGTTTTAGGCTTCATAGCACAGCATCATTAGTGTTAAGAATATTTTTATGGCGTGTGAAAGTATTACATATACACGTGGGGACATGAAGTCAATTTGATTTACATAAGGCCCATGCTATCACGTCGAGTATTTGAAGGGATGCATTCATAAATCTAAAGAAACCCATGCAATTGTAAAAATGAATAAATAAGAAGCTCCGAGCCAAGAAATACGAATAATAATAAACAAAAACGAGGCTAAAGCTGAATGATTGTTTTGCGTTGAATGAGCGAGCGATGTGGGTATCCCGCAGGGTCTAAAGCTACGTCGAAATCCTGGATTCAAAAGTTCCGGTATAGAATATCTTCTAGTTATTTTTCAAAAAAAGAAAAGAAAATTGATCCGCCAGATCGCTTGCACAATACGCTTGAGTTTTTAAGTAGGTAGGCCTACATTTTGATTCTGATATTATTTAATCAGTATTAAATGCAGCCGAAGTAGAGACGTGAAACAACGCGGAAAGGCCATAGGTTAAGTTGTATTGTGATGTTGTGTTTGATGTAATCTATCCTAAACAAGCCTTGGTTTGCCGTCGGCTATCAAGGATAATTTTTACATTATGTACAAGAGTTTATACATGCATTAAAACAATATTCATCATCCACTCATGATTCACTCTAATATGCTTTCTATATAATGAATCGTAATACTAGGCTAAGCAAATAATCCCAATATTTATATAGGCCTACATATCATATCACTTTATTACAAAAGTCGTAGGATCTTTATAATCTTTATTTATAAAAAGTATCTCTATGTTGAGATCTCGTCTTTTAGTCAAATGCTTTAATAAGAAGAGGGCGTACAGTATAATATTGCTGTCTGTCATTTGCTATGCATTAAGGACTAGTGTTGTCCAATGCACATGCTCATGAGTGTGAAGATTTAGATGCTTTTATCGGATTCTAATTGCCAACAAAACCTCAGTGGCCTAGTTGGTTATTAAGGCGTCTGTATAAACAGCAGAAGGTCCCGGGTTGGATTCCCGGTTAGGGCACCTTTATTTTCACATTCGCAAAATTTCCTCTTCTGTAATGTTCCGAAAGCAACGTTTGTGTGGTCGAGCTATGATTAAAATGTTCAGACAGTGTTTTTTGAATTTTGACAATTTAAGGGTTTCAAAGGCTTATTTAATTGATATTAGAGTCTACTAATATGTAGAAAATACATACAACTTTTGTTTCTCCCCGACGAATTGTGCTTTTCCTCCATGACGGGGTGGGGGGCAGCTCTCCCTGACGGGTCCCTATAGTATTTTATATATTGAAGTATAAGATTCAAGATAAATCCAGAATTATTATTATTTATTATTAAGATCGTCAGGAGTAGAGTGCTCGATACCGGAGTAGAGCTAAATACGAAACAAACGAAGGCAGAACTTGGTTACTTCATATTATTTATTTCCACTACAACATTGTTACGTATTGGCAGGACCAACCACACTCATCAGGCGGAGATGTACAACTGTTGTTATTACAAGGAAAACTTATCATTAATTGAGAAAAGCATATCATTATTTGAGAAGCAGATTAGCGGTGATTAAAAGGGGCCATTGTCTAGATGGTATATTGTTTATCTATTATAATAATTTATTCGACATTTCACTTTTATAACAGTGGCAACACACAATTAAGTGGTGCAGTTAATCTTATAAAAAAAACTATAAAAAAAAAAATCTATGGATTAGCAATCCATTGATTTCTTAGCAGGAATTTCATCCTGTGCCTACAAGTAAATATCAATTCATTTCTGCAGGTGAGAGAACTTAACTCAGGATGACAAATAATTAGAAACTTCTCATGCAGGCATAGATTGCATCATTTTGTAGTATTAGAATACGGTCTACATTATTTTATAATTTTTCGTTTTATGGTATATTGCGTCTTAGCGTCTTTTAATGTCCAAATGTATTTACTTAGTTCAGTACTATTTCTGTATTTAGCATTACGGAATGAGTTACTGTAGTATGGTTTCTATATCTAGTTTTAAATGTATTTTCCGTATTAAGACCGTATGTAAGTTTCTTTATTCTTGTTGTCAACTCTTGTTACTGTACAATCTGCATCTCACCATAGAAGCCAACAAAAAATCAGTTGATTACCTGGACATAACCCTGGATTTAAGAACCGGAACACAAACTATTTTCCAAACCCAACAATACCCCAATTACGTCCATCAACAAAGCAACCACCCACCGTCAATAATTCGTAACCAGAAGCCATCAATAGAAGACTATCCAACGTCTCGTCTGATAATGAATCGTACAGCCTGTTCCCCCGTATCAGAGGGCCTCCAGAAAAGCGGCTACGACTACAAATTGAATTTGAATCCTGCACAAAGTCAAAACGATCGCGCAGCCGAAATGTCATAATGGTTTAACCCCCCGTACAGCGCCAACGTCGCTACCAGGCCACAAATTTCTACGAATAATAGATGAATGTTTCTCGGCGCAAGAACACGAGCTGAGAAAGCTATTCAACAGAAACACATTGAAACTCAGCTATAGCTGCATGCCGAACATGAATAATGTCATAAATTCACACAACAAATCTATATTGTCTTAAGAACTACAGAAAAATAACCCAGTAATCTATGCAACTGCCGCCAGAGAACGAATGCCCACTATCCGGCGAATGCCCACTATCCAGCAAATGCCTCACTGAAGGGATTGGCTATCAAGCTACAGTAACAAGAGTTGACAACAAGAATGAAGAAACTTACATCGGTCTTACTGGAAATAGATTTAAAGCTAGATGCAGAAACCATACTAACTCATTCCGTAATGCTAAATACAGAAATATTACTGAACTAAGTAAATACATTTGGACATTTATTTTATTTTTATTTAATTTTATTTTAATTCACTTTCGACAGCGGGGAGCCCGCCACTTACAGAATGGAAAAAAAATGTGAAAATGGAATGGAAATGTAATGTACCGGTAGTCTTTGTCAACGCTTGACACACATACTGTCTCTTATACACATCTAGATGTGTATAAGAGACAGATATATAGTCATGATGCGCCTATATATGGTCATGACGAGTCAGGAGAGAATTCTAGCCCTGCCTTACTTTACCGGTACTTTCCCATACACGTGGGAATTCCTTTGCTTACCAAGTAATTTTTAGAATTGTGGGAAAAACAGAATTTCCCATGAGCTCGAGAAAAAGGGACAGATCCATAGTCTCCAAATTAAAGTTAGATAAAACTTAATGTACACTTAACTAACATGCATTTAAAATTAGTACAGCATCCATGTTTTATAATCAATCGTAAAATCGCCGATATTTTAATGTGCCCTTGAAATTTGGAAAACTTGACCTGGAATGTCCTGTAATTGTCCTGGAAACTTTACTTTCTGTCTCTTATACACATCTAGATGTGTATAAGAGACAGATATATATATAAATATTACCGTATTGCCTTGATTGATATGATACCAGATGATAGAAGTTTAGTAATTTAACATTAAACAAGTGTTGGAATCGTATGTTACGGTACATTCTCTTGGCAACAATCAATCTTGCCTTTTAGGATTGGACAACAACGTTTCTTGGCGTGAGAATATACCGTCTGTCATTACCTTCTTACACTTACCACGTGACAACAACTCGATTTTCATTTTTGCCTAGGATCTATGATGTGCCAGGCCTAACTCCGTGTTCATAATATTTATTATTATAAACGTAAAACACACACACAAATGCAGTGTCGATATATAATACCGTACTTTGTTAGAAGTAATATATAAGAATATTTTTGTTTATATTTCTCATCATTTTTCTGCCAGATTGTCATTAGTTTGTATCTTTTGAGTATTTAAAGGAGTTAAAATCATTGTTTTCTGGTCACTCTTGTTTATTATTTATTACTGTTTGATTGATGCTGTCTGGAGAGCCACTTGACAGCTCTGGGGTGTGTGTGTTTTTTTTTTTAATAACTCTGGCGTTCCATTTTTAACTCTGCGTTCCATGGAAGGAGGCACACTGTACAGTACTTTATTTTGTCTAAAATAAATTTAGAATTTGAATTGAATCCATGATTTTGAAAACGGAAGTCGTGCTATCCAATGAGCTTTTCCGGAATGTTAGATTGGGGGGGGGGGGGGGGNGCACTGGGGTGTCATAGATACACTACTACCACTAAAATAAAAATAACAAACATAATGTTAAGTAGTTAGTAATCTTTTTCCATACAGGTTTTACTGGAAAATTAGTCCACTTGTGTTCGGATACAGAGATGTTCGTACTACTGTACTTTCAAATTTCCAAGAAAGTTGTTCAAAACTATTCTATACAAGCCCGCGTAATACAGCTCAGTAATGGTGCTTTTGACTATTTTTGCTGTTAGGAAGCTCTATTTAACCTGGTGTTAATTAGTATTAATATCAATATTCATTTAAGTTTTTAGTATAGAAACAAATAATCTGCTTCTAATTATTTTTAAAATAGGAGGTCGACTTTCTAAGTTTGCGGAATGCTGCTTAGAATAGGCCTAATGTGTGTAGCTCCCCTCCGTATACACTTAATAAGTAAACGTGCCAGAGGAGATAATGTGTCTAATTATAATAATCAGACGTCTACGTCAGTCGCGTGCGCTGACGCAGTGCCACGTTCTATCAAACAGACGGATGCACTGGTACAACCTTTTAGGTGTTCATGAAGATCTGTAATCGACGTACGTAACTGAAATTTTCATTCGAAATACTGTAAATATTTTTGTAGGCCTACGCATGGTCGTCACCCGTCAAACGGGCCTGTTACGCAGGTAGCCTGGTCCATTTAACGAAGCGCGGGTAATAACTCAAGAATACATGAAATTAAATTATGTTTGAACTGTTATTAACTGTATTCCAGCTCATGTGATATTCATAATGCGTGGGAGAGAAGATCTGGCTCAATATAAATTTGAAAGAAAATTCAAATTGTAGTTTATCAGCAGCCTAAGGCATCCCGTCAGTGCACGTGAAGAATAGAACATTAACCGTGATAGAAACTATTTAGGTACACAGAAAGAACCATCGTATAGCGCGAACTAACATGTAAATGTTAAGCGATGATTCAACCGATTTGGATATTTTGTACAATTATGTATGCATAGTAAACATAGCAACTCGTAAATTATACAACAAACTGATAGCACATCTCAGCGTGTGTTCTTATTAATACGGAGAATTGCGTTGCGTACGTTTTGTGTTTGCCTATGTTCTTCAACCGTCACATTTAGTAAATTATATGTATATATATACATACATACATACACACATACACCCATACATTTCAGAATCTGTGTCCATATCATAATTGTATAACAAAAGAAAAGAAAAAAAAATATATGTTATTTATAATACAAGGTACCGTACCATAATGTATGTGTATATATAAGATGTGTATAAGAGACAGGCCCTAGGCCAATTGGGCTGGCCTGGGCCTAACCTAGACAACAATAATCGATGGTCCTGTTTACAGCAGGTTTATGTTTGGCCAGGGCATCCGTAAAATGACCTACACGGCGACAAGATGTTTATTTTTCTGTTGATTTTATCGTCAGTTTGGCTATCACAGTTTCTAGTCATGATGGCAATGGGAATGACAAAACTATTCGCCACGATTCATTTTTTTGTCGCCAATGGCGACATGGCGATCATATTTATTTAGCAC
>NW_022754288.1:311687-314008 GCF_011630105.1 Anneissia japonica | reverse complement strand
ATATATATATATATATATAAAACAAACGTTTAAAAAAAAGAAAATTAAAATAAAATGAAATAACCTTTATAATAATAAATAAATAAAGGGAAATCCGCTCGTCATCCGTGCCATTGGATTTACCCCTACTAGACTCTTGACTGGAACCCTACGTGGACCCTGGGCCCAGCATAATGTTGCGATTGTTTGTTTCACGCTTTCAATACAGTAACTCGTCACCACATGGGCCTCTGTTTGTCTTGCTCAGGGCCCCACGTCTACGTGACGCCACTGAATTTAGATTAAGCTTATTTCTGGTTTTAACTAGTTTCTGTTTCATTATACCTGTATTAAGTTGGCCTACCAAATGCACATTATACAACGGTAGTGTATGATATTTGATCCATTTGTTTTTAATAAGTTATTTATGAACATTTAGAAAGAATAATGGCTTTTCCTTGTGTAATAAGTACATAACCAAATATTGAATAGGCCCTAGGGTTGTAACAGTGAACCAAAAGGGCTAGAGGTAAAGTAAGCCTCAGTCGAAGTGGTTTATGTAGGCCTATTCACAAATGCCAGAACCAGAACCAAATGCGTGAACATCCGATGTCGAATCATAGAAAACTCCCCTTCCATGAACCTGGTTACGCACGAGCCCGGAGTGTATCGCTTAAATTGTTTTTTGTTGCTGCTCGAATCTCAGTACAGTGTCTGTGTAAAAACTTTCAATTTTCTTTTTACTGAAAACATCCATAGGCCTATGCCTACTCCCTCCCCCCCCCCCCCCACCATGATAATAATATAGCCTATTTCCAGGACCCAGGACTGGGAAAACAGGGACACAGGGGTCAAGGGGATCGCCGTTTTTGTCAAACAGAGGTGCTACGTCTCCCTTCTCCCCTGGGCACATTTTTACTGGTTCTTTTTTTTTTTTAAAGTGTAGGTCTAGTTAAAAGTCTAAGCAGCTACTTCGTCTTAACACTTTCCCCCTCCCCCTAACACTGACCTCCTCAAACTCCTTGTCAATACTCCAGATACACTATTGGGCATCTGACATGCATTCTGTGTCACGCTGTCGTGTGTATTGCATTTAGTTACATTATAAGAGCATTAGAACTTTTAAACATTCTTTTTCCTTTTTATACATAGAATTCCTGCAAGCGTTGAAACGTCTTTTTACCAATCCCACATATATGCTGGTTAACGTAGTAGCCTCATTGGAATTATCCATTGTTACAGGGTTCGTGTATTTTATGCCTAAGTTGCTCGAAATACAATATGGTACCACATCGTCTAAAGCAAATATTATAACAGGTGAGTCATTCATTTTAAGATTACATGTTCGAGGTTGTTTAAATTAATCGAGAACGTTTTTGTTTTATTGTGTATAACATTAATGTGCCATGCATTTTAGATTAAAACAAAACTGTTAAAACTCTATCAACTCGACGAAAATAGTGATGATGGTGATAAAGAGAGGACTTTAAGAAGATTTAGTAAATGTTGATAATTTTAATGATAAAAGTAATAATAATATATCATCCAATAATATATAGGCACAGACTTATAAGAGAGGCCAGGCAGAGTATTCCAGGGGCGGATGCAGAGATATCCAAAAGGGAGGGCCGAAAGTTGGGCCGATCGAGACAACACACTCCTAGGGGGTCCGGGGGAATGCCCCCGCGACATTTTTGTGTTCTAGACGCCTGAAAATAACATTTAAGGCATTCTGGGCTATCATTTTTTCTTTTTCTTTCTTTCTTTTTTATGCCTCTGGCGGGACTCGAACCTGCGACCTCTCGCTGTCAAGGCGAGCGTCATAACCATTAGACCACGGAGGCTTCATGGTTAAACAGATTCAAATACCACCAAATACACTCCATTACACAATAAGTACGGCTAGAAACAAATAATTCCATATGCTGTAATATAAATCAAGATAGCCGTTAACACTGTTAAATTATATACGTAAATGATGAAAGAAAGTAAATACGGTGTTCGAATAAAGGACATAATAATACATCGTGTAGCATAGCTCTCAACGAATGTAGTCCTGTAAATAAATGAATAAAGAAATTGTGTAATAAAATGCCTCTGGCGGGACTCGAACCTGCGACCTCTCGCTGTCAAGGCGAGCGTCATAACCATTAGTCCACGGAGGCTTCATGGTTAAACAGATTCAAATACCACCAAATACACTCCATTACACAATAAGTACAAATATTAATACAAATATACAAATCTGCATCTGTCCCTTTTGTATAGTAAGTTGGGGAAGCTACTACTAGTAAGCAAATGACCTTTACGAGGTGTATAACGCCACACAACCCCCATCCCCA
>NW_022754288.1:308194-311404 GCF_011630105.1 Anneissia japonica | reverse complement strand
TATGTATACAGTAAAAAATAAAATAAAATAATATAATAATAATAGTCGAAGTATTGAAATACACGACATCATTAATTATGCCATCATCATTCCTGATGATGACATACCGGTAATTAATATCGAAATATTGAATCCCAACACAATGGCGTGTATTTCAATACCTTGAGTACAGTATGTATGATACTTTCTTACTTCAGATTAATCAGTGGATCTTTTAAATTAAGTTTTACTAGCAACATGGTAATAAAGCATAATAATGGTCATTTTAGTAACCTTCAGCGATATAGATAGGCCCTATACTATCGAAACGATTGACTTGCGGTTCTGTAGTAATAATATGATACTGGCATTAGGGATTGACGTAAATAATTCAGGAAATGCTCTCATTAGGACGATTAATCTTGTGAGCTATTGTAAACATTCCCAGACCAGCCCCCCCCCCACGTCGGGGAGAGCTTCGCCCCCCTCCCGTCGGGGAGAAAGACCACAATTTGTCGGAGAGAAAAAGAAATTATATGACTTTTGCACATATTAGTAGACTCTAAAATCGATTAAATAAGCCTTTGAAACCCCTAAATTGTCAGAGACCACTTTCGAAACATTTTAAGCGCCGCTCGACCATGCCCACTTTGCTCTCGTCGGGTACGTCGCCCCCCCCCCACCAACCACTCCGTCGGGGACCTCGCCCCCAGGCAAATCCTCGCGCCAACCCTGCCTACTGTATAGACCATACTAAATTATAGCCGCATGGATTGTCGTAAATCATTATCATCATCATCGCCATCATCACCATCACGACGACCACCACCACCCCCTTATGCATCATTATTAGGTAAACATCATCAATGTAGTCGTCATCACCACCATTATTATCATCTTCATCAGAAACGCCATTCGTCTTCGACTTGTCTGTATTTCGTGGCATAGCCTTGTAACACAGGATGTCGTAGCAATACTATAGAGGATCCTTGTAATAATATAGGCCTTTACATTTTGAAATAATTCATGTGAGTTTCGATCGTCCTCTGTGTTTTTCACTTTCTGTACTTTCTCTTTCGCTCTTCAATATTTTCTAGGCCCCTGGCATTATAAATGATAAATTCCGGGGAAACCTTAAACTACTATGAATTATGTTATATTTTGACTTTATTCATGAGACTGATATAGGCCTACTTCTCAATTAAAAAAGTTTTTTAACAGGTTTTTTTTTGTCCCCAAAAATCATATTTCACGAGTTAACTGATAAAGAGGAGACACAGAAGATTATGCTTCCTGAACCTTTAATTCTGAGATAAGTTGGTCAGATTTTATTCATTGGTAATCCAAAAACCACTCTATGAAATTACAGTATTTAGTTTGTCAATCGTGTAGGAAATATTGAAAATTTAATCACACAAAATTCCACAACGTAAATATTTGGGTCGCCGTGATTCGACAAGCGAATACAGAGAAATTAGTATTCATCGTGGAAATGGGTAAAATAGTTATGAGAATACGTTCTACCGTGAAGCGGAAACCTGCATCCCATTTAAATTAAATGTTCGATACCAGTGAGCTAATCCAGGAATTCGAAATAGAGGGGCGCAGGGAGGGACTTTCACAGATGGAGGGTCTCCAACCGTTAGTGGGGGCTGAGGTAAGAAAATTACCGGTATTTACTGTAAATCATTATGGCACCTCTAGATGGCCGGAAATGGCACTCTCAGACTGTGATACATTCATTTTCAATGTAGTCCATCATAATTTCCTTGATTTTACAGGTTCTATTATTCCACCCGCGGCTGCTGGGATTATCATCGGTGGTTTCATAGTCAGGCGTTACCATTTCACATTGGAAAAATGCACTCGGTTTGCATTCATCGTTAGCTCTATAACATTGATGTTTCTCCTATCGCTGTTCCTTGTCAAATGTGATAACCAGCAATTCGCAGGTGTTTCTCAGGGCACAGATAGGTACTTTGACTTTGACATATTTTTCTTATAATAATAATAATAATAATAATAATAATAATAATAATAATAATAATAATAATAATAGTGATAATAATAATAATAATAATAATAATAATAATAATAATAATAATAATAATAATAATAATAATAATAATAATAATAATAATAATAAAAGTCTTATATAGCGCATAATACAATAAAATTGCATGTATGCGCTAATATCCTAATGCTACATGGACATCAAACAACGATAAAATGACAAGAAAGCAGTAGAATCATTTTCACTGCTCCGTTCTCCACAGCACTTTGATGCTGCACTTTGAAGCCTAATAGCATCAATACTTATGACCACCTCCATGTTATGACTTCAGAATGTATCATATTATGATTGGGGGTGTTTTTATATCACGATGTGTTTTTATTTTAATTAATTAATTATGTTTTACCTTTTTTTCTACTAATGAAACACGTCAGTTCAACAAATACCAGTTCCTGTTTTGTTAACTGTGGTTGCCATGACAAGGACTATCAACCAGTCTGTGGAGTGGATGCTGTGACATATTTTAGTCCGTGCCATGCGGGATGCAGTAACCATAGATACGATAAAGAATTAGATAAGGTAATTGAGGATTGTTAATTGAGAAAATGCTGATTGAGGACATGTGATCGCGAATATTTTCATTGCTTATAATTATGGATGTTGTTTTGTTCGGTAAAATTTTCATTGGTTGTATTTCATATAATATGATAATTTTTTTGTTTACATTTCTTTCTTCTAGGAGTTATTCACTCAATGTACATGTATTACTCATAATGATGATGTCACGTGGGATGCTAGAGATGGAAAATGTGACTCAACGTGTGACAAACTTCCAATCTTCATGTCACTTGTCATTGTAATCGTTTTTGTCACAGCGATAAGTCAGATACCGCTATTGATGGCAACGCTAAGGTAATCACCAACAAAATCAAAAACATTACCATTAACCATTATTATCGTCTTATTATCATCAACAGCTTGAATATATATATATATATATATATAAATTTAATTTTATATATATATATATAATTTTTAATTTTATATATATATATATATATATATATATCATATTGATCTCTGTAATTTGCCATGCATCAAGGCCTAATGCTGTCTAATACGCATGCGCATGAACGTGAAATATTGTGTGCTTTATTCGGATTTGGATTCCCACCAAAAATCTCAATCGACAATTTAGTTAGGTGTCTGTATAGTAG
>NW_022754288.1:307362-308142 GCF_011630105.1 Anneissia japonica | reverse complement strand
AGATGTGTATATATATATACGTATATACATGTATATATATGTATATACATGTATATATATATAAATAGATATATATAATTATATATATATATATATATATATATTACATTATCCTACTTAACTCAACGTATTTCACCTCTGACTTCTCAGTCGTTTTTTCTTGTTTATTACTTGAATTATTGACGTCACTTTCTAAAATTCAAATTGAAGAAAATTTGAATATATCTATTAAAAAATTTAATCTTAATTGGTAGAAAATTTAATGTTGTCATGTTCTTCTTACCTTACTGGATTCTAGCAATGTAATGAATACTTTATTACAAGATCGATTAAGTCGTCAATTCCATTAAATATTTATTTCCAGGTCTGTGTATGGGAGAGATCGTCCGTTTGCGTTAGGGATTCAGTTTGTATTTCTTCGTGTTTTAGGTAAATATTTTACATTTTCTATTTCCAAATCTATTGGCTTTTTTTTAATTGTTATGATTGTTATTTGTGTATTATAGTGATTTAACTTTATTTTTATATTTATTATTATTCATGCTTTCATTCAACTAAAGATAATCAGTCGTAATCATAATCAATCGTATATTATTTCTTATCCGTGTGTGGCTCTTTGCACTTGACCCCTCCATTTGTTAATGTTAATTTTTTTTTCATATTACATGGAAGTGTACATCATGTTAATGAATACATTTTATGATTTTAATATAAATAAAACCAACGAGGAACCTGTTATGAATAAAACAAATTATCATATATATATATCTGTCTCTTATA
>NW_022754288.1:303508-307353 GCF_011630105.1 Anneissia japonica | reverse complement strand
GCTGTATTAACCTCGTAGAGCCGTGTTATTCATAATCAATTCCATTACCTGAAATGTATGCATAATTAATGAAATATTTACTGACGTATTATTATGTATACATTTCATCTGTATAACAGTAATATTACCTGCACAAAATTAAAAAATGTAAAGCAGCACATAAAAGATAAATTTAACATGTTCCATGAAAAACAGACCGTATATCATTACACATACTACCTCATTTAAATAGGGAAGGTACAAGCAACAACATATTCTATTGAGAGTTTTTGAAATTTGATCGTTTCTCCCATGCTGTTCTATCTAAAAATATCAAATACATCAATATGGAATGATCGCAAAACTCTTTTCAAACATTTATTGTAATTTATCATTACCATTGAAATAATCAATTTCAATGGTAATTCATTGTGTAATAATAATAATAATAATAATAATAATAATAATAATAATAATAATAGTAGTAGTAAAAGTAATAATAATAATAATAAGAGATGATGATGATGATGATGATGATGATGATGATGATGATGATGATGATGATGATGTTAATGGTGGTGGTGGTGTTGATGGTGGTAGTGATGACGACGATGACAATGACTGTGACGACGATGACGATGATAATAGTGGTGATAATAATGTCAAACAAGATGTTGATGATAATCATGATGATAATGCTGGCGATGATTAGAATAACGGTGAAGTAGATTGGGGCGATGAGACTGATAATGAGTACGACAGCGATGATGATGATTATGACGATAATGGTGCAGACTATGGAGTTGAGCTAAAAATAAGTGCATTTTACATTGAGCATCTCGTAAGGACATGCTGTTGGATGTAAATTGATTAATAAATGAATAAATTACTTCATCAATCAAAAAATAATATGATTGATGAATATTAATCATCAGTCAATCAATTAATCAATCAATCAAACAAATCAATGAATTGATCTGTTATCATTCTAATTGTATAACATAATAAATTTAGTTCACACCAGGAATTGGGATTAAAGGTAGGTTATTACCAGTATGATTATTTTATAAAATTCACATTGACTGTGTTTTCTTACAGCGTACATTCCAGCACCGATATATTTCGGTAAGACCATCGACTCATCGTGTATGCTATGGCAGACGCTGTGTGAAGGTGTTGGCTCTTGCTTCGAATACGAGAAGTCTCAGTTCCAAGCGAACTACCTCGGACTTTCAGTCGGTTTGAAAACCATATCGGTTGTGTTCGCCCTCCTGTGTTGGTTATCGTGTCGGTACACGTGCAGATGTTGCTCAAACAGAGACTTTTCCAGGTTGTCCCAAGAAATCAAGCCTCCAGAGAGGAAAGACGACGAAGAACTGGATGATCTAGAAGATCTGCAAGAGGTCCCAGTCCAACCGGAGATGGTTGACAGCGACTCACGACCCCGTCTCGAACTATTAACAGTCGATGCAAATATTTAACATTAACGGTCGAAGCGAATACCTTAAAAACGCTGGTATGAACTTGGGTGTGAAGCACATCAAAGATAACAAATGAAGGAAGAATTTAGGGTCGTCGGAGATGAGTTGGGTAATACACGGGAGGACAATTTTTTTTAATTCTGCACAGGGGCCATATTGCATACGGTAAAATGTCTCTTCCGAATGATGGTGCGCTATGTATTACTGTAGGGTTATTCAGATCAACACCACACCCAGCCCCCCACCTCAATTCGTCGGGGAGAAAAAAAAATGTATAGGCCTATGTATCTTCTAAATTATTAGTAGGCTCCAAAATCGATTACATAAGCCTTTGAAACTCATAAACTGAAACCCATAAATCATATTTTTCGATGTCTTCGCCACCTGGAACGCTTTCGTGAAATTTAAGCGACGCCTGGCCACGCCCACGTTTTCCGTTGGGGACATCGCTCACTCCCCTCCCCTCCCTACGTCGGGACCCCGGACCCCCGCCGGCAAAACCTGGCGCCACCACTGTGCAAGAAGTTTCTGTCCAAGTGTGAGGGTTAATAGGTAGATTTCGCAATTGCTTACGAAAACAATAACAAATAGGCTACGATTACGTCATCAATTTTTTAGACAACCGTTCCCATAACAAACATTATCTGCCACAACGTATGTGATTCATGCCTTTTGCATGAATCAAGCATCATATTCAGCTCGTACAGCATATTGTCAAGAATGTTTCAGGCACGAATGACGATAATGATAATGACGTATTCGTATTTGTTATCGTTTTTGTAAGGTTGAGAAATCCCCCTAAATAATAACAATTTACACTTCGCCTAGAACTAATATTAATATTCAACTATCTAAAACAATTAATATTTATAATATTTCTATAGTTTACTCAGTCCAGATATTCGATTATTCTTTTATTGTATGCAAGGTGTTCCCGTCAAAGTGTGTGGATTAATAACAACAACTTCGTTTTAACTACAGTAATATAAATATTAAAATATCTAAAGCAACTAATATTTATAATATTTCTTTATTTTAATCAGTTTAGTTATTTGCTGATCCTTCAAAAAAATTTCACTTTTCTTAATTAAAGAATAATGTAACTTTATTGGTAAGAATTTGTGCAATAGTAATAGGGACTAACATACTTTTTTTTATACAAGGTTAATACTGTATAAGTAGTTTAGGCTCTATTAAATGCATTAATGTTAGCTGACATGACGATATTCAAAATATCTTCCATATTTTGATTAAAAGGTTTTTTTTATTTTTTGCAATGCTGCACTTTGCATTTTGCATAAAACATTATGCATTTGCTACGGGCATAGGTCTAGTACCTATATAAAAATGTATTGTATATTTGTATTGTTAGCATGCGTTATACCAAACCAAAATCCAATGATCCCGTAGACATAATTCCATCTATGTCTTTTCTATCTATAGTTTCCCTATTTTATTTAACATGTTTTACTTCAGATATATTGCCTGTTTTGAGCTAAAAAATATTGAGAAAAAAAAAAGAATTAAATATTAGAATTTCTTACCTTCCAAGTCTTAGTAAGTTATTAAAAATTAGAAAGAGAAACTTATGTAAGGTTGTACAAGGCCGGCAAAAAACAAAAAAAAAACAAAAAAAAAAAAAAACTCCTAAAGAGTTATTCGCTATATTGGGCTGTTAAACTGTATGGTATGCACGCAAACATGGATTTCATCACAGATTCCTCATTTGTTAAAGCACTTAGATAGCGTGAATGGAGTTGGTAAACTGTACAAGCTATGGGTTCAACGTAACGTATTTTTTCCAAATGAGACACGACAACGTGCCGGTTTCCCTGGGTCGCTCAGACACGAAGTGACCCTAGTGAAGAAGGGAGTTGATGTACGGACGAGCTAGTCTACGTCCAATGGGCGGCGTAACGCCCATGAGCTCTCGAAAAAAAAGGGCCTTCCTACTACTACCAAGCACTTTACTACCTTAACAGTGGCGAAACACGTGTGCTTTTGAGCCAGTATCAGTCTATGGGCCCTGGGCCCCTCCTACTGCGACCTAGCATTTTACTATGGAGCTGAATGAAGGTTGTGTAACGTCTGTGCGCTTTCTGGGGCCTACGCCCAGTTCGTCTAAACTACATAACCTAGCACTCTAAATACGACGCTTTGAAAATAACGTTGGCCTATATTTTCTTTTAATTTTAAAAAACGTGTGGCCCCCGGCCGGCTGCATTCCACTCCATCCAAGATACAAAACATCGATTAAAACCTGTCTCTTATACACATCTAGATGTGTATAAGAGACAGCTCTTCATCTCGGTATATTGCTCTGTAATGCTACTCTGGAGATTAACGTTCGATTCTTATACGTTCGAAGCGCAAAAAAATGTTCTG
>NW_022754288.1:299388-303371 GCF_011630105.1 Anneissia japonica | reverse complement strand
AGATGTGTATAAGAGACAATATTTAGGCCTAGAAAGTGATAAAAAAAAAACTACATCATCGATTTAGCCATAGGACGATGGTCATTTCATTGAGATTGTCCGTATCATCCTCCTTCGGAGCAACATAATTGGTGGTATCGAAGTGACACTTTATCAAAACAAGGGGCCAACGGCGACGTGCAAAGTACCGAGCAGGGATGGGGGAGGGGCACACAGTGGTGTTGAGATTTTTGTTTAGAAACCATGGATACTGGTACATTGAATTTAATTCGAGAATTAACGTAGCTTGTTTTTGGACTTTCTCTTCTTTTCTGTATTTACTGTACTTCGATTAATACTATACAGTGTTCTTCCATGCCACGATACATACAACAATGCATAGACGTCGGAAGCATTTTGCAAGTGGTCCGGTCATTATAGTGAGAGCACTTAACAAATTTAGTAGTACGGAAGACTGAAGATCTGCTACCCACATCCACGGATACAGTTAGTGAGGTCTGAGAGCATACCCACTCCAGCCCCACCATGGCGTTGGTGAACAACTTTTTTGGCACCATGAATGCCCGCAGATATGCTGACAACCTGTAGTAGTGCCGCTACCCTTCCCTCCCCTGAAGAGGCAGCTACAAGATATGAAGTTAGCATGGATCTAGAATTGAAAATAATTATGACAATTTTGGATGTCCAGAAATAGCAGCTGTCAAACTGTAGCCTCCACCCCTCCCCATCATGTCCATTGGCAGACAAAATACGAGGACTTTATAGAGAAAATTCTGCTACTTTACGTCATAAAAATACGTAGTACAAGTATATATCGTACTTTTACTAAAAATGTATCTAGGCCTATTCCTGTTGAAGACATAATTAATGTCGAAATATTGAATCCCCACACGATGGCGTGCATTTCGATACTTGGAGTATATTACACTATCTTATGTATCTATATATATATATATATATATAAAATTGCTCACACCGGACACTAATCCGGTATTTCTTTTCGTGGCCTGATTATATCCCCATAGCTGATTAGAGGGTTGTGTCCGTATTGTTCATGAGGGACCCTCCAATAAGAAGATTTTTTTTAAAGAGCATGGCCTTACAGGGCATCTTATTCTTACTGGTATGACTCAAGAAAACATTAGGCCTATATTTACAAAAGAGATAATCATTAAGGTCTATGCCCTTTACAACAAGAAGAATGGGCCCAGAAAAGCACGAAGGTTAATGCTAGGCCTATATCTAAACTCAGCATGATGTTATAGTATTACTTAAAATTAATGTCTAAATCACAATTCGAGGACTATTTTAAATCAGGTGAATAAGACAAATGTAGAGTTGAACTATCACTTGAAATGATAAAACAAAAGTTGATTAAGTGCTGTGGGCCTTCTGGTAGGCCTTATACCGATTACACGTGAATTCTAGTCATTTCTTTGTATATTTATAGCAGACAGACATGACGTGTAAGTATACTTACCTCCAGGACAGATATCTACCCAAATACATACCTAATAGAGTAGGCTTACTAACATTCAAGGGCGATCCAGTTTTTTTTTCTATTTTTTTATTTTTTTTTTTTTTTTTTTTTTGTGTGAAAGAATGGAGGGGAACAATGCTTTTGAATGTGGTTGGATTTACAGGGTCCAGAAGTCCTACTTCGTTTACGTTTATGCCCAGAAATAATATAATTATGATAATAATTATGATGAGGGGATAATGATAACGATTACGGCGACGATGACGATAACGGTGATAATGACGATGGAGATAATAATGATGATGACGATGATGATGATGATTATGATGATGATGATGATGATGATGGCGATGACGTCGAGATGATGATGGTGATAATGTTGATAGGTGGTGGCATTTTTCCAGTGATGATACTGTACTAATGCTGACTAATGTGAGTCCAATCCGGAATCAAGGGCAAATGTCCCCGGTCAGGGTGCAGGGAAAAATCAGCAGGTTTGATTTGGTATAGACTAAATTATCGAATGATAGAAAAGTCATTTCATGTTCAAGCAACTAAGAAATGTTGGGCTTAGGAGGAGCCTAAAATATACTATGGATATCATATTCAATTGAATTCAATTTTTATTCCGGAGTTAATCATGAAACACAATAAAGAACAATGCCTACCATGAAAAGAAAGCATGAGTAATTAAACCTTTGAATTCGGAGCGGTAGGGACGTCATTTCCCTAAGGTCCAAATTACCCGCATACCCTAAACGAACTATGCATAAATACGGTAGCGTTACTTCACTAAGGTCCTAATGACCCGCATATCCCACCCTAACCAAACTATGCATTACTAAGGTAGGGGCATTACTTCACTAAGGTCCTAATAACTTGCATAACCGAACTATTCATTATCGGAGCAGGGACGTTACTCCACGAAGGTCCTAATGGCCCACATACCCCAGGAATGCTCAATCAAGCTGAATCGTTAAACATATAGGAAATCTCTAAATCTGCCATACATCTTGGAATCCAAGAGCATCAATTTACATATACATATAATAGAGTATTGTTAATAGTTAGTTCTCAAGAGGATCATGTCATAGCATATCATTTATTTCGTCTTCAATTAAACACATGACAAACATACAACAAAAAATGCAAAACAGAATAGTAGAAATGCTAGCCAGCACGAGACGGAATTGCTCAAAATAATATACTTAAGAAACACAACTGTAAAATAAATTGTTTTATGTTGAAATATATCGAAAATGAAAATGAATTGACAGAATGGTTTTTGTGTGTCGATTAAAGAATATGTTTGAATTAAAAATGAGTTCATATCTTATTTCTTTTTTGCAATGGATAATGGAATAATAAGATCAGGCTGCGCGCATCACTTCTTACAACCCTTCACCAGTCAAGCACGTATGACATTTAGCTTGATTCACTTCATCGTGAATACTAAGATGGCCAATACAAAAACTAATAAACGTATAAAACTTCAGGAGCAGCTATAGAGGGCGCAGGGTGAATTGGTTCAAAGATGATTGTGAAGTCAAGGTCAGATTCTATATTTGTTGATCCTCAGTATGTGTAGTAATAGTTGCGAGTCGGTGTACTTTTTCTTCATGGATCTGCTTCGAAAGAAAGAAAGTTAATATCGGTTTCAGGTTTGTTTCTCTTCATGGCTGTGATTTAAGCCGTGAATCCGCAAAGGTAGACTAGATAGAGAGACTGGGGCTGATATCCTGCACAGGCCCACGTCACAACATAGGCCTACTGTACAGAGATCATCATCATCATCCCCCGTGTACCTTCTTACTTCTGGCTAGCTACCAACCAGGGCGTACTACAGAACAGTGCTATCTATCTACTACCGGATTACGACATTTTACACAAGTGCTGGGTTTCACCAGCCAGGAGTCGTGGTAAGTACAGTGACATGAGTAGTTAATGTTAAAGTTGCAGGGAGTTTTAGTAACCCAAGGTCATCCTTACGTTATGAATGAGAACTAGGCCTACTACTACTAGTACTACGTAACCTCATTATTAAAGCAACTGTGAGACCACTTTGAGTTTATCAAATTGGATGTATAAATCATTAATCTGGATGACGTCCTATCCGTCGCGTGGCTGTCATCATCCTTATATAAATAAATATTCATTCATAATGTTAACCTGATTTCCCTCACTGTTGTATTCATTTTTCTTTTATTTTGATCCGGGTTTTCCTTTCATTGTAAAGCACTTAGAGGTTTCTTGCATTTTGCGCTATATAAGAATAAATTTATTATTATTATTATTATACGCTGTGTAGTCGTTGCGTTCTCGAGTGTGTACTCGGAATAAGGCTGCAACTACTAGTACTACCACATCATTCTCTCTGTTTATAATATATACTTCTGTCCTGGTTGCGGATGCAGGATTTGGCAATAGGGGTGCTTGAGAGTTCCGGAAATTGCACTCTCGTACCTTAAAAAATCTTACCGGTAATTCATATCAACAATACAAT
>NW_022754288.1:290095-299245 GCF_011630105.1 Anneissia japonica | reverse complement strand
CTAAAATACCTAAAATATTGGAATTAGACTAAACCCAGTCGGAATCCAACACGGTAATTTCTATCTACGCATCCACCATCCATCCATCCACCAATTTATACATCCATTCATCCACCGTATATCAACCATAGGCCTACTTTATCCATCCATCGTCTATACATCCTATCCATCCATCCATCCATCCATCCATCCCCTTATCCCCTTCCTCCCTCCCTCTGTCCCTCCATCATTCATTTATTCATTCATTCATTCGTTCATTCATTCATTCATTCATTCACTCACCCATCCGCCATCCATCTATCCATCCATCCATCCATCCGTCAATCAATCAATCCATCCATTTACCCATCACTATCCATTCATCCACTAATCATCCCTCCATCCATCAATCTATCCGTCCATCAATTGATCCATCCATCCGTCGATCTCTAGATCTACCCATCCATCCGTCGATCTCTCCATCCATCCATCCCTACTATATCAATCATGTATCCCTCCCTCCCTCCATCCATCCATCCATCTATGCATCAACTAGGCCTATCACAAATCAACCATCCGCCATCCTTCAAGCACGTGTTGTCGCACAAACGCACGTGTTTCCATACTGTTACGCTATTGTTCGCTATTCAACAAAGGCGCCATTCCCCGGAGGCGCATCGGCAAAAACCCTATCCGCCCTGGGTCCAGCTTCTGATGTCCTATGTGAGGGTTGAGATCACTTTTGAGCAATCTGGTCCTGCACGGCTGTTTCTATGTAGGCCTAATTTTTATTTGACGAAATAAATAAAATAAAACCCCGCCCTAAATTAATGATAACCATGACATTCCCTCATCCAGGTATTTAACCTGGGAGGGGGAGGGAGAACTTTGATTAACTAATTTGATGAAAGCCGGTGTTTTAAAGTTGTATGGCCATAAAACTAGCTGTCTGCTCTCTATATACTGTACTGTATCCTCCACTTACGACCCATGATAGCTTAATTTAAAGTTGCTCCGCCCTAAGGTTGTTAAATGTTAAAATTGAAAAATGACGATGTATAATTCAGTATAGAAAATCTGCACTTATCGACAATTTTCTGTTTCTTACAGGTTTATAGGCCTACTACTGTGTGCGTCTGTCCCAAAATATGTGTTGTACAGTACGTAGGCCTAGACAAATCAACAGTTTCCGATTACGGGGGCGCTGTTTATTTACGAGTGTACTGAACCATAACGACCATTAGTAGTTGCAACCGCCTGTACAGAATTATTACGATGATAAATTATGTAGGCAGAATTGTCACGGTGTAGTGGATATATTCACATGCAAATATCCGTTACCGAGCCGATTGTGGTGTTATTATCCATCGACTCGGAATAGAAGGGAAACTGATAAATGTAATGCTGTACCTATTTGAGAATTTTGCCGACGCCTGTAAATTCTGCATGTATAATGATTTGGATGATTATAACGTGTTATTAAAACAGCTACTGGTGACTGTACGATGGGAACGGCAACTTATACATAGGCCTACTATTAGTATTGAAACTAGCAATATACCGTTTATAGTCGTAGTAGATAGACATTTCTGTGTGTAACGAACACAGGGTCACATTCAATGCAATGCCGTCGGAAGGTGTATGTAACCAGGTACCCGATGACGATGGCGATTCGTCAGAAGTCAAGTGCGGTTTCGGAATGTGGCGGCCAAAGTTTATCCAACGTTGGGCGACGCCGAGGGGTTTCTTGTTTTTTATGTGTTTGTTGACCCTAGCTGAAAGTATGATGATCGTCGGGTATACAAGTAGTGTTATTGTCACAATCGAGAGACGATTTCAACTCAAAAGTACAGAGGCAGGGTTGATCGTCAGCGGGTATGAGATAGGAAATTTACTTGTAGTAGCCTTTGTAAGTTTCTATGGAGGACGTCCAGGTAGCAGTCGACCAAAATGGGTTGGGTGTGGGGCCATATTCATGGCATTTTCAGCTTTCATTTTCACCTTACCCCACCTTCTTGGTGGTAAGTACGAACTACCTGGGGTACAAAATTCTACCTCAGCGCATCCAGTCTGTGGATCTGGTAACGTTAGCTCGTCGGGGGCCGACTCTGGAATGATTGACCCTAATAATGCTGATAAGGACGGCTATTACGGATGTTTAGGTAAAGGAACAGACTCTGAACTAATTATTGTATTTGTATTAGCTCAAATGCTGCTGGGGATGTCAGCTGCCCCCCTGTTCACCCTCGGGATTACGTACGTTGACGATAACGTGAAAAAAGAAGATGCTGCTGTTTATATAGGTGAGATTACCATACATGCATAAAACACCGATACCGGCAAAAATAATAACAATAATATTGATGTGTTTGCTTTAAAAACATAACAAATACTAGTAATTTATACTTGATAGCATTATTAAATCATAGTCTAACTGTATCAGTTCCGGAACCGATTTTGGTTTTGTTTTGTTTGTGCCCGCGACGGATGTGCCGTTTCCTCTATCTGTAGTATAGATTATAATTTCGAGTCGTTTATAGATTATAATTTCGAGTCCTTGGTAAAGGACACGGGATCTATGGCCTTCGTCAAGCTTTCATTCAACGCTTTGTACAATATCCTGTACAATATCACAAGGTATAAAAAAGTATGCGTCACGTTGGAGAGTCCATTACGAAGAATTAAACGATTCTAATGACAAGCATTATTTAATGGATTGAGCGCGTCCTTTGATATCGTGTACTATATATATATTATATATTGTTACAATAACATGACCACGAAGGAACTCTGGTGATTCACGCGTTCGGTAGAATTTGAGTTCTTTTCATCCTATTAAAACGTGTCTAACTCACGATTTTCATAAAACACTATTATCGCACGTGACCAAGTCAGAGATCTAAGATACACCCGCTTCGGTGCATTATTTTCAACTTGCTGGATCTCGAATGAGATACTTGTGTATAAATTGAGTTAAAGGCATGGGGAAAACCCAGAAGCAGCAAGAGGAAAAATGCAATGAATAATAATAACTTGATATATAAGGCATAGATGTACTATATTTAGCCTATATACATAGGCCTATACAGTTTACATAGGCTACTAATATATATTAATTCTGTACCAGTAAAATCAACATCTGATTCATCAGCGATCTTGTACAATGTGTTTCAATTAAAAGACATTTTTCTCGGGCCTGTTCAAAATAAACGATTTAAATGTAGTATCTAACATACAGGTCTTCCTCTAATTAAAGACCACTTTTGGGATTGGGGTTTCTAATGTCTTTAGCAGTTTTGGTCTGTAATTAGAATATTATTACAGTAAAGTGTTCTATAATAATATTGAAGGTGGTCTTTAATTGTTGTTGGTCTTTAATTAGCGCGATTTTTTATTGGAGCGAGTTAGTTAATTAGCTCGTCGCGCAAACAGTACATAGTTATTAAAATAATGATATTAATGATGTTACTACAAGAATCCCTAACCTCTTCCATAGTACCGGTACGGTACGCCACGTTGAATTCTTTGAAAGCGTCATAAGCGGCAGTTTAATTCGTTGATCAAGTCTTTGTCGGGAAGGAAAAGGATGTTTTGGCAGATAATATTAAAGAAAATCCTAACCGAAGACAAAGGTAATCAGGCTGTGTATAATTATTGTCTTCATGAATCTAGTAATTATTGGTAATCAGGAGTTACGAGTTCCTGAACTGTTAACAATAAGTCGACAAAATCCGTCGTGCTTAGTGACGTCAGGACTGTGGCGTTATTGAAATTTTCAATGAAAATCTATGGCTTGTTGTCTAAAGCCTATTGTTCGGTAAATGTGTGAATTGTCAACACTGCTTGAGAAAACAAAACACAGTAAATATGACCGCTTTGGAACCGTGTTTGCACAGGAATTTAAAGCGCATCTAACTCAGTATATAAAAGTCTACACGAATTGCGTACTCACACGTTGTGTATTACAGTTTATAGGCCTAGGCTTATGCCTACAGTACTCCTTATTTGGCCCTATTTAAAAAAATATGTTATTTCTCCATTGTTTTAATAGGAAAACGACGAAGCTAAATTCGAGCTGAGCCTCGATCAGGGTACCGGAATAAAAATTCATGGGGTGAGAGTTTCTGGCTTAGCATGACTCAAAATTGTGCTTATAGACCATAATATTAATAATATAATAATAAAATAACGTTTTAGATAGGCAAGTTAATATTTTTCGTCCGACAACCTCGCCCTGGTGTCGAACGACGGGGAGTCCAGGCTGTTCGAGTGTTGGTGAAAGGGAAATTCCTTGCCACCTGGCGCCACCGGTGACTTAAACACCACGCCGTGTGCCTAGCCGAGCCGAGGAATACGACTATTAAATTATTATATAACTTCAAGACAAAAAACATGACATTAAAATATTTAAAACTGACTAGCATCATTAGGGTGAGAGTGTGTGGTGGGGCGGGGGAATGAAACATGTCACTTTATTGTTAGGACAGTTATAAAAACAAAGTGTATAAGCCCCCGTCTCGATATTGCCTACAGGTATCCTTAAATTTGAGGTTTGAGCGTTCTCGCGAATCACCCCGAAGATGCTGTGTAAACAAAAGCCGTTCAACTCTCTAACATAAAATGCTTAAACTTAAATAGCAAACACTTCAGTCAGTATAATGGGTAATGTGTGAAGCTCTGAAAATGCATATAATAGGGGCCTACAGAAAAGCACTAACATCTTGAATCAAACAAAATGGACCCTATACTAGTAAATAAACAGTAAAAATAGTTTAAAAAAAAAGGGATGTCAATATCTCGTGGTTATATTTTAATAACTAAATTGTTTTGACCTGTGTCTCATCGGAAATCATCTTCAACAGATTAATTTGAGGTGTCTTCATAGTTTACCAGTCAGTCATCATAGGCCCATAAAAAAAAACCCATGGAAACTGCAACGATATCATATTCATCAATATGTAATGATAATAAGTGAAATATAATACTGGTATAGGCCTATATGCCTAATGTCAATACTCAACAAAAATGGATGGACTCAAACCACAGGTTTAGTATTACTCACTGTAGGAGTCTCAGTTTTATTTAAATTACCACTTAGTAGGGCCCTCAGCTATAAGAAGTTAACTGGTTAATGCAGGGAGTTGTTATTTACAACTCCCTGGTTAATGTGAGGAAATGTGTTTGAACACGGGACGTGCCGCGGGTAAAACGGTATCTCCTATTACAGAAACAGATGTAAAAATATTCATGTACAGTACAGTAGCCTACAATAGGCTTTTTGTGCAGTGCTGTAGATTAAATGAGTAAAAAATACGGTTCGAGGTTTATTAAATTTAATTCCCTGTACATGGTACTACAGTATGTTCTTATAGGCGTTTCTGACGCTTGTTTCTTTTCACTGCGTTTTATAGCTGTAGCTTAAATGCGTTTACTGTACTTTTCTCTTCACCAGCTATCGTTTACTGCATGACTGCTGTAGGCCCAGCTTTGGGGTTTCTAATCGGCGGCTTGTGTGTTAGTGTGTATGTGGATGTTGGCAGGGTGGATCTCAATGATCTTCCGATCGACATCGATGACCCTCAGTGGGTTGGTGCCTGGTGGCTAGGCTATCTGATATGTGGCACCATCATGGCTTTGACGGCACTACCGATCCTGGCGTTCCCGCGCAGTCTGCAGCATCAGGCGAGAACAGAAGACGAGATATCAGATGATGACGTTGTCAATATGCAATTCAATTGTACAAGTTTATCTGGTAAGAGAGCATTTGTAGGTACAGTATGGTGAAATTATATGCTGCTAATTGATCGCTGGCAGGATTGGCAGTGGTGGCACCAGCAAAAAAAAAAAATGGTGGGGGGGAAAATGGTGGGGGGGGGGTTGAGGATGGAGGGAAATTTTCCAATCCGTCTCGGAAAGACCTAACCCCCCCCCCCTCCACCTTCCTCCGTAGTCCGCCGCCACTACAAGGTCGTCGGGCCAAAACTATTAATTTACTTATCCAAAACCTTACTGTGATTGCCAGTCCCTATATTCTTGTCTAAAGGCACAATTTTGAGCAGTATTAAGCCATAATAGCTCCCCCCACCCCATGAACCCTACCAGTCGGTCACTTGGTTCTCGCTGTCGGACATGACGGATCCCTTGTTGGCAAATTTCTGGAGTCATCATTGAGGATGGGACAGTGTGGTCAAACGATCTCCGAGAGAACTCACTGACATACTCCCTTAATTGAAGGAGCCACTTTGTTTCGGCCCTACTTCAAATGGTATTTCTTGTTTATATATACTGTGTACACCACGACGGTATTTATATTTAGAAATGAAACGTGTGTTAAGATAAATAATGTGTGCTTATATGAAGGTGTTATTATTTTATTCCTTCGAAATGCTTTGAATTTTGCTCTTACAAATCCTATTGCAAGTTACTTAAGTCGGTTCTCTACTTAACATGCATTGGAGCTCATGTAAGTGGGTTGAAGAATTTAAACACCTTGTAGGCCTAATAGTGATTAAATTATAAAGCAATAAATAACGTATCGTTTTATTAGTAGGCCTATGATTTTTTTACCGACAGATTTGAAAGATGCCCTTATAAGTCTGCTAACCAACCCGACATACATCTGTATATGCATGGTGGCCTGCTTGGAAATATCAATCGTTACCGGGTTTCTTTATTTTATCCCGAAATTCCTGATCTCACAATTCGGAGTTAATAACACAGAAGCGTCATATTTAACAGGTACGTGATTTGTACACATTATATGTAATAATATGGATAGGCTTACAACTCGTGTAATAAAACATTATTGGAGTATTTTAGTGCACTCTGTACGTCTTTACTCGTATAATGATTTGATTTTTGCATGCTGCGTTCATTTGTCGACAAAAGTGAAGTGATAGCAATTGTGGAGTATTTCTATCAATCCCAAGCGTAAAATTACAGAATATATGTATGTAGGCCTAATAGGTATTATTTATCATCTTATCATCATTACATTCTGTACATTACAACCAATGGGTTTGATAATAGGCTAATAAATGTATATAATGTAATTGCCAATCCATAAAATTTTCGTTTGAAAGCACAGTTTGGGCCATCCTCATGAACCCCACCTGGGATTTTATTCCGGGACCCTGGACGAGCCTCTTGCGGCCCCTTTGTTCGGTTGTTCGGATCCCCGTCATAAAATGTTGCATCAGTCTTCATAAAGCGTGTTTCTGTTGTACCCATTGCATTTCGCTCGGATTCGTAAGTCGCGCCGACATAATTTGTCGATTGATAGAGACAAGCGTAGATTAAAAATGCCAAAGAACAGAAAGTGAGGTTGAAAGCTTGGAACGCAACCGCTGAGCGAGCCGCCAGTTGCTGTCGTCAGTGCCTGCACAGCTAAGCGCGAACATATAGTTATTACTCATCGGCAGTTTGAATACATTATCTCTCTGGATGCTTTACATTCTGCAATTAGATTCCAATGTGACTCAGTATTGATTTAAACATAAAAAAAGAAGAAAAGAAACACGTCAATATTACGTTAACGATTATGTCCACATATTTTCTCACAAATGTTCTTGTAAAGTTTACAATGATGACTATGGTGATAACATAAAATTATTAGTGGTGATGGTTAAATGGTAGGCCTATGCCTAAAGTAAACATAATGGTAACAGTAATGCCATATTTAAAATAATAGTAATGGTGTAACCTGTAATTGTTGAACGATTTTCATCTAGTAATGTGATAATTAAAATTATAGTGTGATGCCTATTGTTGTTGCTGTTGTTAGTTATGGTGTTGTTTTTGTTGTTCTCGATGTTGTTGTCATCACGCCGATTGAACGGTAGTGAATATATAAACGGATTTTTATAATGATGAGGATGACAACGAGGTCATGATGACGCTGATGATGAAAATGGAAGTGATGTGACGACGATGATTATGATGACGATGGTACTGATGGTAATAGTATAATGGTGATAAAGATTTTGATGATAATGAATGTGGTGGTGGTGGTGATGATAATGTGCTGGTGGTCGTGATGATTTTAATGGTGAGGATGGTGACGGTAATGATGGTAGTGGTAATGGTAGTAATGATAATGGTGATGGCGACATTGATGAAAATAATGGCGGTGATTATGATGATGATGGTAATTCAATTTCAGTTTCTTTTAATTTCAGACAATGTCCATATCAAAAGAAACACAACACAAATGCGATTGATAAAGAATAAAGAAATACACAATTCGATTACACTGTGACATTGACATAATGACATTGTCTTTGTAACCACAAGCCTATAGATTTTATGAAATTTGCCTATATTGCAAGTGATTTTATGAAGTGAAAGTATCGCTTATAAAGTTATATTTAAACTACGTGATTTCGTCGTTCTTGTTAACGATTATTGCGTACAAATCTTGTCAAATATTACACTATAGTTGTAATGTTGATGGCTATTGAAATAACATTACCAGCAGCAAGTCAACTGTTGGTAATTCAGTCTACATTCAGTTATATCGTACATATTCACAGTTGTTATAGTGTGTATTTTGTTTCCTGCTGAATCGCCATATCCAATTGTCACATGCTTATACTGAATTACCGTAACGGAAGTACAGATATATATTATATACAGTAGGCCAGTCACCAGACGCACTTTTTGATGAAATTTATCAAGCAGCGAACATTTCAACAAAGAGGGCGTAATCTGAATATTAATCGGTGAACTCGAACATGTTTATTATTGTACCACAAGCGGTTTTTTGGAATAACATTATGACGAGCGGTTTTTTGGAATAACATTATGACGTAAAATACATTCTAATTCATAATATTATTATAGAATACATATTGTCCCACAACGTAGATTTAATGATTTGTACTTATTTATCAGGCTGCATGGGGCGTATCCGGTTTTTGAGTTTGGTTGCCTTACAATTTGGGCCGGGTACACACCAAACCCTACATACCCCGCCATGTTTGGGGCCGAATTTTAACAAACGTCTATAGACAGTGGCGGCGCTACCGGGGGAGGGGAGGGGAGGGGTACCAAAAAGAATAAAACCCATCGAGGAGAAAAACCATGATAATTTAAAATCGATTAAATAAGCATCTGAAACCCCTAAATTGACACATATTTTTTTTTTTTTTTCCCCCGAGACATTTTGAACGA
>NW_022754288.1:281771-287890 GCF_011630105.1 Anneissia japonica | reverse complement strand
TTGCATATAACTAGCTCTATCACAGTTTTTGTACAGGTCGGTTATTATTATATTAATATGTATGCTAAAAAGCTAAAATAATGGAAAATGGCAGCCATTTTAAATTGTAATAGCTCAAAAATGTGTACAATATTTAGTTAACTGTTTCTGTCATTGTTATCAGTGGATTTCCAATTGAATACTGCATTTTAATGACATAAATTTACAATATCGGTGACAATTTTAGGAAAAAATGGCGGCCATTTTGAAACGGCTGGCAACCCCCCCTTACGTATGAAAAAAAAAATGTTGCACATACTTTTTTGATTTATCTATGTCTACTCTACATCATATCCAATTTTTAAAAAATATAGCAAAAAAAAATGCAACCAACCAAAGTTTGCTGGACTAAAAAGCATGTGGCTTACTTTCTGTGAAGAAATCTAAAAAAGAACGAAAAATACAAAGCAAAATAAATAAGTGCCTTGCAGACGACACTTAAATATTTTAATTGTTGGGAGCTTTTAGCCGTTATGATTAAAACAAGTATTTTAATTTTGTTTCAGGAGCTCTTATTCCGGCTGCCGCCATATGCACTGCACTAGGTGGTTATTTTATAAAACGTTTCAATTTGAATCTGGAGAGTACAGCCAGGTTTACGTTCTGTGCTACTACTTGTGCCTTTTTGCTATTTGCGTTATTATTTGTATTTCATTGTGATACGCTCAAAATAGCTGGTGTCAGTGTTCCATATAAAGATAGGTGAGTTTCTGTACATTAGGTGTATCAAACACAAAACATACCAGGGGCGGATTTGGGGGGGGCCGGCCCGGCCCCGGCCCCCCCTTTTGGGAGGTAAAAAAAAGGGGGAAAAAGAAAAAAAGAGAGAAAAAGAAAAAAAGAGAGAAAAAGAAAAAAATGATAGCCCAGAATGCCTCAAATGTTATGTTCGGGCGTCTAGAACACAAAAATTTCGCGGGGCATGCCCCGGACTCCCTACGACAGTGTTGTCTCAATCGGCCCAACTTTCGGCCCCCCTTCCGGCCCCCCCTTTTGGACATTTCTGGATCCGCCCCTGCATACTATGCAGTGGGGGAAGGGGGGCTTAGCCGGCCCTCCCCTTCCCCCCCCATTTTTAAATTTCATTTTTTAAATATATTAATTATATTCAAATTTCAAGTCTGAAAGTGCCCTTTCTGGCCATCTAGAGGTCGCATATCATACATTTTCTTATACCAGCTCAGCCCCAGTATGGTTGGGGGCTGAGATGGTATAGACCCTCCGTCTGTAAAAGGCTTACCCTGGGCCCCCCTCTGTATCAAATTCCTGGATTCATCTCTGCCATGGATATCATTGCAAGTAAACTTTTGGCGTTCAACCTGCAACAGCCTTGATTTTTTTTTGTTTATGTGTTTATGCTACCGGTATTTGTTTTACTGAGAACCCACCCCCTGGCTTTAGAAATGTTTAAAAGATATTAAACAATTTATATCATATGGTTGAATTTTGTTTTATTATTAAAATATCTTGGAACTTCTTCATTTCGTTTCAGCCTTTCATACAATGATAATTATACCTCAAAGTGCAATATCAACTGTGGTTGTTCCGAAAACTACTACAAACCTGTGTGCGGTAGCGATAAAGTTACTTATTTCAGTGCTTGCTATGCAGGATGTTTCAACAAGACGGACATTGAAAAAGACGGCGATGAAGAGGCTGCTGTAAGTTTATGTCTAATTGACAGAAAATAGTCTTCACTCAATATCTTTAGTGATTATATAAAGTTGTGAGCCTACAGTATATATGGTACAATGTGTACAATAGGCTACTTTGAATGATGAACTGTTCAGCTATAGGCCCACCCCTTCTACAAAACGAGCCAGTGTGAATGTACGTTAGACAAGCACGTAATCCTGGCCCTGCTCGGATTGGTCAGTTAAAATTGATTGACACTTCGGAAGTTTAATTGTATTTTGTACATAGTTTCTTCACACTCATTCGTTATAAACTAAACTTGCCACAAGTCCCTAATTTTTTTTTTTTATTCTGGACATAGCCACCAACAAGCGAGTTAATTTAGAATTGGGAGACATTCAAAAAACAGAAATAGAAATCGTATGGGACTCAAATTAAATTTGGTATGGCGCCCACTGATTGTAATGAAAGGATTATATTTCACAGAATTCACTGAGTAACTCTAACTTAGGGCCTGGAACCCATGCTTTTTATAAACATACACACTCTAATTTGGATGTTTATTATATTTTTTCTCTGTTTTATGTAGATCTTTAATAAATGCAGCTGTATTGTAGAGCCTTCGGTTGCAGACTCAGGAAAATGTGAAAACGATTGTCAGCTACTACCTGTCTTTATGTCGTTCCTGATATTGGTGGTAGGGGTCACGACCCTAGGTCAGATTCCAGGGATCATGGTCACATTGAGGTAAGGAGCAAACTTGATATTCCGACTTTGGATGGCCTTAGGAGGCTCGGCAAGCCTGCTTGGGCAGCTTGTGCCTGAAGTATTGAATGCCTTAAACCATGGTGCTGGACCTTAAATTTATCTCATGCCACTTTTTCTTATTTCTACCCTCCTGTTACACTACTACGTTTAGGGTCCTTTACCCACGTGGAACTTTGAAGAAAAACAATTTATATATTCAACATTTGAGAATTTAAGCTTCTACGTTAACAATATTAACTCTGATTGAAATTAAACAAATATTAGTTGATTTTATAATCAGTTTGTTATTTGGTAATTTATCGTCATTGTAGGCATACAGTTCACCAATAAATTTCATCCGTTAATTTTTTATATTTGATATTACATTTTAATATTTGATTCTTAATAATTTATGCAGGTCAGTGGATCAGAAAGCCAGGCCATTTGCCCTAGGTATTCAATTCGTTTTCCTTCGAGCATTAGGTGAGTAAAAAAAGGTCTGTGTGGCATGATGTCATACCAGTAAATATTAGCCAAAGTAGTCGATTTGATGTTCGTTATGTAACTCACGTCAGGTAAATGAGGTAATAGGGCGCTTTCGATTTGCACGTCGTCGACGTGACACTACAACGGATTCACTTATACATGACCGTCCTACAGTCTCTCCACAACGCTAATTACTTCTTAATGACGTCATTAAGTTCTACGTCCTACTTCAATCAAAAGCTCCCAATGATTATCAATATTACATTACCTCCTTAGTTTGGCATAGTAACGGTAACAGAATTTATGAAAATATGCAGAACTTATCTGCAGCAAGTTGTTTAGTAAATGCAAATAGTTTTCTTGAGACTCGCTGAGAGAGCAAAGTGGGCGTGGTCGGGCTTTGCTCAAAATGTTTAAATTTTTTATAAGTTTAATAAGCATTTGCATTCTAGTGACGACGACATTCTGGTGACGATGACATTCATGGCAACAATGATTACGATGCTAGTACACAGTTCAATGATATTCTGTTTGTAGTTACTCTGCTTTAATTTTTCTTCTAGCATACATTCCATCGCCGATCTACTACGGCAAGACGGTCGACAAAGCTTGTATGTTATGGCAACCCTTATGCGATGGTGTTGGAGCGTGCCTTGAGTACGATAACGTCAAGTTCCACTTCAGTTACCTCGGCTTGTCGGCCGGTCTCAAGTTCTTATCTGTAGTATTCTCATTCCTCGCTTGGCAGTCGGTAAAGCAAGGCTGGAGTGGCAAGGCCTATCACGAAGCTTCCTCAAATAACGGCGCATCTGAGCCTAATAACTCTGTATCAGGCAGCACCGATGCATCGTCTGGCCAATGGGACGTTGAACTTCCTCACCGGCAAAAAAACAATATCGCAACAGTCACAGCAGACGATAAAAATGACTTAACAAATGGAGGCCCTCTCATCTAAATCTAAAGATTCTTTCATTCAAAAAATATTTGTAAGAGAATAGCCATCAGTAAGCTAAAATGCAAGCATAGGCTTATATTATAGTATATAAGAAAAAAACAATATAGGCCTACAAGAACAGGTCTTAAAAACTTAAGGAATGCAGACAGTTAAACAAAACGCGGGAGTATACTCTTTTTGACAGAAGCATGTTATTTAACTCAGGTTTAAACGTACAGCAACTTCTGTCTTAGAAACACGTTGGCCTAATTCTGAATGTTTCAATTGTGTCAATGGATATATACTTTGCAGATGGTGATGGGACGATATACGAATACAGCACACATGATGGGTTACCGGCCTGTACCCAATGCGATCCGCTTTTTTGTATTTTTGAATAGTTAAATGGTTTGGATTTGTTTAATATTGTTGCAATTTTCATAGATACCTATATATAGCGACTGTTAGACAAGTCGTACTTCTGTTTGATTTCACATATAAACAATTTACCCGCTGTCTGTCGTCAGGGATTGCCCAAAAAGGGGCCCAACAAGTGTGGCAGGAGTCGCCCAAGACCTGTACTCAGGGATCGCCAGACCTTTAAAAGTGGTAGAGGATTTATGATTTAGAATGTAAAAAATTGCTGTCCAGACTATCAAATTTTATTTGACAAAGAAATGGTGTATGCCAAATATAGTCATGATGTACCTATATAAGATCATAAGGTGATGTCATCCATATTTGGGCATGTCACATGTTTTTGTCAAATCAAATTTGATATTCTAGACAGGGATTTAGCATTCACTTTAACCTTTAGTTAGACCAGCAAATTATTAGCTTATAGGCAGACTATCTCACGTGACGTCTAACCTCCCCTCCCCCATCTACCGCCCTGCAGTCTTATTATACGCGATGTTTCGGGAAGAATATGAGAATACTGTACGTGTAACCAGGGAGATGATGGTGTAACAACCCTGGATGAAGACCAATACAAAAATATCCATTGCTGTGCATGAAGAAGAGGAAAAAAACAAAACCAAATACTCGATAAACTTTAGTGGTTGGACGATTGGTATAGGGTGAACTAATTACATTGTTAAAATGAAAATGCAATAAAATGCACGGTACATAAAGGGTACCGTAATCATGGTACCGTAATCATCGTACCGCAATATATGAAATAATGGCCTACAATGCAATGAGGTAGTAGATATATAAAATAGGCATTTACTTACAAGATTTATATTTCACAGTATTTCTCTAATTATTGGGTGTTTATATAATTATTATATAGCAATTTTTACTATACCGTAAAAAATAGAATCGCACCTTGTCTTTCAAATATTGTGTTATAATATATATTTTTTCTTGAGAGTATGGTAACCCAAGCGAAAATTTTGGTCGAGATTATACGGAGCTACGTAGCCGATCACTGGACCAATTATGGTGTTCTAACTCTTTTTTACTGCAATCATTGTAGTGAGAAAATGTATTAATTAAATACGGTATACTGTATGGTGGTACTGTATATTTTATTAAAGATACCGATATTTTTTGTTAGGCAATTGTAACTTTCATTGGAGTATATAGACCTACAACTCCCAGATTGATGTACTGTACCTCATTGCTGATACTGTATATTTTAGTGGCGTTGTATACCTCCTTGGAGGTACTTTATACCTCCATAGAGGCACTATACTTCCGTATAGCTAGGTCTATTACAATATATTTCATTACTTTATACCTCCTTGGAGGTACTTTATACTTCCATATAACTAGGTCTATTGCAATATATCTCATTACTTTATACCTCCTTAGAGGTACTTTTCACTTCTAAGGTACTTTATACTTCCTTATAGCTAGATCTCCTAAAATATCTCACTAGGGGTACTGCATACCTCATTGTGGGTACACACACCTCATTATAGGCACCGTGTACCCCATTAGAGGTAGGCCTGTACATTCGTAAAGTAGGCTTACTGTATCTCAACAGAAATACTGTATACAGTACTTCCTTTGAAATATCTCCTTGGAGTTACTCTATACCTACTTTGAGTTATTGTGTATTACCTTTATGCGATTTTTTTAGGACATTGATCTTAAACAAATTATTAATATAAATATTTTTTTATAGATAGATGTCTTTGATGTAACGTGATATTATAAGTGTGTTTATATACTCATTAAATACATTTGCGATATTTATTAAAGTACAAGTTATCCCTTTGTTTTCAATTGTATTGTGGTTTCAGTGACGTATCTAGAAGTCTTGAAATAT